>NW_027552242.1:0-35537 GCF_045843805.1 Urocitellus parryii
GAAAAATCCCATGTGTCCATGCACATCTAAAAGGATGAAAAAGAAGTGAAATATTGGATGAAGTCTCTGGCCTTCCTCTGGTCAGGCTCCTGACACCGATGAAGTAAGAACAGGGATCCTCTGGGTCAAATGAGTTGTTGCAAGCCATCCAGTAACTAGCACACAGGTGTTTGGGTGTTTTCATGAGTCCAGTACACATAAAGAATCTACCCCTGGCAGGCAGGAGGCCTCGAATTTGAGAAGCAGAGCAAGATGCAGAAATGATCCCTGGAGCCAATGTAGGCAGCTAGGTAGGACCTGTGAGGTCTAAAGTCATCTTCCATGGCCAACAACCCAGTGAGGATGAAGGGATGTGGCTGAATCAGCCTCTCTCTTCTCAATGCAGGGAAGATGGACACAATCAGGCCTGGGTGGGTTGCTGATCCCGGGCTCCTAGGGTATATAGACCTTTATGACTTGTGAAAATGTCACAGGAAGGTGGGGCAGCCTCCCTCTCATGGGACCCTTGGAAACAACTGTTAGGACAAAGTGGTTGCCAAAGGCAGTGACCTCATTCACTTCCCTGAAGGAAGTGACCTCACCTCACTTCCTTGGTGATGGAACTCTCTGAACGTGGGATCCAGGAGGCGAGGCACCCAGAGGCAATTCCAGTCCCAGTGGGCTCCCTTGTTTTTTCTGTACCAAGGCCAGAGTCATTCTTTCTAGGCACCTTCTGATGTGTGGGTAGCCAAATGCCTTGAATGGTCTGAACAGGGGCCTTTCCTGAGAAAGAAGTGTAGGCTCATTGCTGGCTCCTGACAACTACACAGAGATGGCCAAGGAGACCAGAGCTGAGACAGGACCGGCCACTGCTGGGGCACAAATTTTCACCCAACAGTCAGAGGTCAGAGTGGATAGATGCAGACCAAATACTGGGGTGGTTTGTGTGTCTTAGTGGGTGTGTGTTTCAATTTGGCATTTTGTCTCATGTTCTGAGATCATGTAGGAAAAACGTGTTTGTTGTTGTTGTTGTTGTTGTTGTTTGTTGGTTTGAAATGGACTGTTAACTAGTGAGTCTTTCTATAGAGTCAGTGGATCCCACTGGGTTTGTGGTTAAAGAGAGTAGAGAGAAGAATGCAGCCGTGAATGTGTCCTGTCTAGTGGAAATCTTTGCAGGAATCCTCAAGGCCAATTGATGAATGGACTGCTGCTTGTCTTGCAGATGGGAAACACCTACCAAGATCCCAAGTTCCTGTATTCTTCCAGAATTTTGGCCACTCTCTGAAGGGGTTCCTGTTTTTGTGAACAAGATGGGTACCACCTTGAAGCTCTGTGACAAGGCCATGGACTGGATTGCTGATGGGAATGCCAAGCATCTCAGAAAAGTAAAAATTAGCATGACTGGTAAGGATCTCTCTGGAGAATCCCTGCTTGCATAGATAGCCACCCAAGTTGCATTATTAGGAGCTGTCAGTGCCACAGTGTTCAATTAAAGAAAAGTTTTTCTCCAGGCTTCCTTCCTCCCTATTGTTCTGTTCCCCTGAATGTCAGGGAGGTGTTTGCCTTAGGGCACTCCTTTGGGAATCCTCCAGAAAACAGTTTCAAACGGAAAGGAAGAGGCCCAATCTGTGCCTTTTAGGTAAAGTGCTTTGTAAACGCTGTGTCTGAATCAGACTCTTGGCCCTGTGTGTGGCTGTGAATTACATTCTCAGCACCCCAGGAAACTCAAGAAAAATCCCATGTGTCCATGCACATCTAAAAGGATGAAAAAGAAGTGTAATATTGGATGAAGTCTCTTGCCATCCTCTGGTCAGGCTCCTGACACCGATGAAGTAAGAACAGGGATCCTCTGGGTCAAATGAGTTGTTGCAAGCCATCCAGTAACTAGCACACAGGTGTTTGGGTGTTTTTATGAGTCCAGTACACATAAAGAATCTACCCCTGGCAGGTAGGAGGCCTCGAATTTGAGAAGCAGAGCAAGATGCAGAAATGATCCCTGGAGCCAATGTAGGCAGCTAGGTAGGACCTGTGAGGTCTAAAGTCATCTTCCATGGCCAACAACCCAGTGAGGATGAAGGGATGTGGCTGAATCAGCCTCTCTCTTCTCAATGCAGGGAAGATGGACACAATCAGGCCTGGGTGGGTTGCTGATCCCGGGCTCCTAGGGTATATAGACATTTATGACTTGTGAAAATGTCACAGGAAGGTGGGGCAGCCTCCCTCTCATGGGACCCTTGGAAACAACTGTTAGGACAAAGTGGTTGCCAAGGCAGTGACCTCATTCACTTCCCTGAAGGAAGTGACCTCACCTCACTTCCTTGGTGATGGAACTCTCTGAACGTGGGATCCAGGAGGCGAGGCACCCAGAGGCAATTCCAGTCCCAGTGGGCTCCCTTGTTTTTTCTGTACCAAGGCCAGAGTCATTCTTTCTTGGCACCTGGTGATGTGTGGGTAGCCAAATGCCTTGAATGGTCTGAACAGGGGCCTTTCCTGAGAAAGAAGTGTTGGCTCATTGCTGGCTCCTGACAACTACACAGAGATGGCCACGGAGACCAGAGCTGAGACAGGACCGGCCACTGCTGGGGCACAAATTTTCACCCACCAGTCAGAGGTCAGAGTGGATAGATGCAGACCAAATACAGGGGTGGTTTGTGTGTCTTAGTGGGTGTGTGTTTCAATTTGGCATTTTGTCTCATGTTCTGAGATCATGTAGGAAAAACGTGTTTGTTGTTGTTGTTGTTGTTGTTTGTTGGTTTGAAATGGACTGTTAACTAGTGAGTCTTTCTATAGAGTCAGTGGATCCCACTGGGTTTGTGGTTAAAGAGAGTAGAGAGAAGAATGCAGCCGTGAATGTGTCCTGTCTAGTGGAAATCTTTGCAGGACTCCTCAAGGCCAATTGATGAATGGACTGCTGCTTGTCTTGCAGATGGGAAACACCTACCAAGATCCCAAGTTCCTGTATTCTTCCAGAATTTTGGCCACTCTCTGAAGGGGTTCGTGTTTTTGTGAACAAGATGGGTACCACCTTCAAGCTCTGTGACAAGGCCATGGACTGGATTGCTGACGGGAATGCCAAGCATCTCAGAAAAGTAAAAATTAGCATGACTGGTAAGGATCTCTCTGGAGAATCCCTGCTTGCATACATAGCCACCCAAGTTGCATGATTAGGAGCTGTCAGTGCCACAGTGTTCAATTAAAGAAAAGTTTTTCTCCAGGCTTCTTTCCTCCCTATTGTTCTGTTCCCCTGAATGTCAGGGAGGTGTTTGCCTTAGGGCACTCCTTTGGGGATCCTCCAGAAAACAGTTTCAAACGGAAAGGAAGAGGCCCAATCTGTGCCTATTAGGTAAAATACTTTGTAAAGGCTGTGTCTGAATCAGACTCTTGGCCCTGTGTGTGGCTGTGAATTACATTCTCAGCACCCCAGGAAACTCAAGAAAAATCCCATGTGTCCATGCACATCTAAAAGGATGAAAAAGAAGTGTAATATTGGATGAAGTCTCTGGCCTTCCTCTGGTCAGGCTCCTGACACCGATGAAGTAAGAACAGGGATCCTCTGGGTCAAATGAGTTGTTGCAAGCCATCCAGTAACTAGCACACAGGTGTTTGGGTGTTTTCATGAGTCCAGTACACATAAAGAATCTACCCCTGGCAGGCAGGAGGCCTCGAATTTGAGAAGCAGAGCAAGATGCAGAAATGATCCCTGGAGCCAATGTAGGCAGCTAGGTAGGACCTGTGAGGTCTAAAGTCATCTTCCATGGCCAACAACCCAGTGAGGATGAAGGGATGTGGCTGAATCAGCCTCTCTCTTCTCAATGCAGGGAAGATGGACACAATCAGGCCTGGGTGGGTTGCTGATCCCGGGCTCCTAGGGTATATAGACCTTTATGACTTGTGAAAATGTCACAGGAAGGTGGGGCAGCCTCCCTCTCATGGGACCCTTGGAAACAACTGTTAGGACAAAGTGGTTGCCAAGGCAGTGACCTCATTCACTTCCCTGAAGGAAGTGACCTCACCTCACTTCCTTGGTGATGGAACTCTCTGAACGTGGGATCCAGGAGGCGAGGCACCCAGAGGCAATTCCAGTCCCAGTGGGCTCCCTTGTTTTTTCTGTACCAAGGCCAGAGTCATTCTTTCTAGGCACCTTCTGATGTGTGGGTAGCCAAATGCCTTGAATGGTCTGAACAGGGGCCTTTCCTGAGAAAGAAGTGTAGGCTCATTGCTGGCTCCTGACAACTACACAGAGATGGCCAAGGAGACCAGAGCTGAGACAGGACCGGCCACTGCTGGGGCACAAATTTTCACCCACCAGTCAGAGGTCAGAGTGGATAGATGCAGACCAAATACTGGGGTGGTTTGTGTGTCTTAGTGGGTGTGTGTTTCAATTTGGCATTTTGTCTCATGTTCTGAGATCATGTAGGAAAAACGTGTTTGTTGTTGTTGTTGTTGTTGTTGTTTGTTGGTTTGAAATGGACTGTTAACTAGTGAGTCTTTCTATAGAGTCAGTGGATCCCACTGGGTTTGTGGTTAAAGAGAGTAGAGAGAAGAATGCAGCCGTGAATGTGTCCTGTCTAGTGGAAATCTTTGCAGGAATCCTCAAGGCCAATTGATGAATGGACTGCTGCTTGTCTTGCAGATGGGAAACACCTACCAAGATCCCAAGTTCCTGTATTCTTCCAGAATTTTGGCCACTCTCTGAAGGGGTTCCTGTTTTTGTGAACAAGATGGGTACCACCTTGAAGCTCTGTGACAAGGCCATGGACTGGATTGCTGATGGGAATTCCAAGCATCTCAGAAAAGTAAAAATTAGCATGACTGGTAAGGATCTCTCTGGAGAATCCCTGCTTGCATAGATAGCCACCCAAGTTGCATTATTAGGAGCTGTCAGTGCCACAGTGTTCAATTAAAGAAAAGTTTTTCTCCAGGCTTCCTTCCTCCCTATTGTTCTGTTCCCCTGAATGTCAGGGAGGTGTTTGCCTTAGGGCACTCCTTTGGGAATCCTCCAGAAAACAGTTTCAAACGGAAAGGAAGAGGCCCAATCTGTGCCTTTTAGGTAAAGTGCTTTGTAAACGCTGTGTCTGAATCAGACTCTTGGCCCTGTGTGTGGCTGTGAATTACATTCTCAGCACCCCAGGAAACTCAAGAAAAATCCCATGTGTCCATGCACATCTAAAAGGATGAAAAAGAAGTGTAATATTGGATGTAGTCTCTTGCCTTCCTCTGGTCAGGCTCCTGACACCGATGAAGTAAGAACAGGGATCCTCTGGGTCAAATGAGTTGTTCCAAGCCATCCAGTAACTAGCACACAGGTGTTTGGGTGTTTTCATGAGAACAGTACACATAAAGAATCTACCCCTGGCAGGCAGGAGGCCTCGAATTTGAGAAGCAGAGCAAGATGCAGAAATGATCCCTGGAGCCAATGTAGGCAGCTAGGTAGGACCTGTGAGGTCTAAAGTCATCTTCCATAGCCAACAACCCAGTGAGGATGAAGGGATGTGGCTGAATCAGCCTCTCTCTTCTCAATGCAGGGAAGATGGACACAATCAGGCCTGGGTGGGTTGCTGATCCCGGGCTCCTAGGGTATATAGACATTTATGACTTGTGAAAATGTCACAGGAAGGTGGGGCAGCCTCCCTCTCATGGGACCCTTGGAAACAACTGTTAGGACAAAGTGGTTGCCAAGGCAGTGACCTCATTCACTTCCCTGAAGGAAGTGACCTCACCTCACTTCCTTGGTGATGGAACTCTCTGAACGTGGGATCCAGGAGGCGAGGCACCCAGAGGCAATTCCAGTCCCAGTGGGCTCCCTTGTTTTTTCTGTACCAAGGCCAGAGTCATTCTTTCTTGGCACCTGGTGATGTGTGGGTAGCCAAATGCCTTGAATGGTCTGAACAGGGGCCTTTCCTGAGAAAGAAGTGTTGGCTCATTGCTGGCTCCTGACAACTACACAGAGATGCCCACGGAGACCAGAGCTGAGACAGGACCGGCCACTGCTGGGGCACAAATTTTCACCCACCAGTCAGAGGTCAGAGTGGATAGATGCAGACCAAATACAGGGGTGGTTTGTGTGTCTTAGTGGGTGTGTGTTTCAATTTGGCATTTTGTCTCATGTTCTGAGATCATGTAGGAAAAACGTGTTTGTTGTTGTTGTTGTTGTTGTTTGTTGGTTTGAAATGGACTGTTAACTAGTGAGTCTTTCTATAGAGTCAGTGGATCCCACTGGGTTTGAGGTTAAAGAGAGTAGAGAGAAGAATGCAGCCGTGAATGTGTCCTGTCTAGTGGAAATCTTTGCAGGACTCCTCAAGGCCAATTGATGAATGGACTGCTGCTTGTCTTGCTGATGGGAAACACCTACCAAGATCCCAAGTTCCTGTATTCTTCCAGAATTTTGGCCACTCTCTGAAGGGGTTCGTGTTTTTGTGAACAAGATGGGTACCACCTTCAAGCTCTGTGACAAGGCCATGGACTGGATTGCTGACGGGAATGCCAAGCATCTCAGAAAAGTAAAAATTAGCATGACTGGTAAGGATCTCTCTGGAGAATCCCTGCTTGCATAGATAGCCACCCAAGTTGCATGATTAGGAGCTGTCAGTGCCACAGTGTTCAATTAAAGAAAAGTTTTTCTCCAGGCTTCTTTCCTCCCTATTGTTCTGTTCCCCTGAATGTCAGGGAGGTGTTTGCCTTAGGGCACTCCTTTGGGGATCCTCCAGAAAACAGTTTCAAACGGAAAGGAAGAGGCCCAATCTGTGCCTATTAGGTAAAATACTTTGTAAAGGCTGTGTCTGAATCAGACTCTTGGCCCTGTGTGTGGCTGTGAATTACATTCTCAGCACCCCAGGAAACTCAAGAAAAATCCCATGTGTCCATGCACATCTAAAAGGATGAAAAAGAAGTGTAATATTGGATGAAGTCTCTGGCCTTCCTCTGGTCAGGCTCCTGACACCGATGAAGTAAGAACAGGGATCCTCTGGGTCAAATGAGTTGTTGCAAGCCATCCAGTAACTAGCACACAGGTGTTTGGGTGTTTTCATGAGTCCAGTACACATAAAGAATCTACCCCTGGCAGGCAGGAGGCCTCGAATTTGAGAAGCAGAGCAAGATGCAGAAATGATCCCTGGAGCCAATGTAGGCAGCTAGGTAGGACCTGTGAGGTCTAAAGTCATCTTCCATGGCCAACAACCCAGTGAGGATGAAGGGATGTGGCTGAATCAGCCTCTCTCTTCTCAATGCAGGGAAGATGGACACAATCAGGCCTGGGTGGGTTGCTGATCCCGGGCTCCTAGGGTATATAGACCTTTATGACTTGTGAAAATGTCACAGGAAGGTGGGGCAGCCTCCCTCTCATGGGACCCTTGGAAACAACTGTTAGGACAAAGTGGTTGCCAAGGCAGTGACCTCATTCACTTCCCTGAAGGAAGTGACCTCACCTCACTTCCTTGGTGATGGAACTCTCTGAACGTGGGATCCAGGAGGCGAGGCACCCAGAGGCAATTCCAGTCCCAGTGGGCTCCCTTGTTTTTTCTGTACCAAGGCCAGAGTCATTCTTTCTAGGCACCTTCTGATGTGTGGGTAGCCAAATGCCTTGAATGGTCTGAACAGGGGCCTTTCCTGAGAAAGAAGTGTAGGCTCATTGCTGGCTCCTGACAACTACACAGAGATGGCCAAGGAGACCAGAGCTGAGACAGGACCGGCCACTGCTGGGGCACAAATTTTCACCCAACAGTCAGAGGTCAGAGTGGATAGATGCAGACCAAATACAGGGGTGGTTTGTGTGTCTTAGTGGGTGTGTGTTTCAATTTGGCATTTTGTCTCATGTTCTGAGATCATGTAGGAAAAACGTGTTTGTTGTTGTTGTTGTTGTTGTTTGTTGGTTTGAAATGGACTGTTAACTAGTGAGTCTTTCTATAGAGTCAGTGGATCCCACTGGGTTTGAGGTTAAAGAGAGTAGAGAGAAGAATGCAGCCGTGAATGTGTCCTGTCTAGTGGAAATCTTTGCAGGACTCCTCAAGGCCAATTGATGAATGGACTGCTGCTTGTCTTGCAGATGGGAAACACCTACCAAGATCCCAAGTTCCTGTATTCTTCCAGAATTTTGGCCACTCTCTGAAGGGGTTCGTGTTTTTGTGAACAAGATGGGTACCACCTTCAAGCTCTGTGACAAGGCCATGGACTGGATTGCTGACGGGAATGCCAAGCATCTCAGAAAAGTAAAAATTAGCATGACTGGTAAGGATCTCTCTGGAGAATCCCTGCTTGCATAGATAGCCACCCAAGTTGCATGATTAGGAGCTGTCAGTGCCACAGTGTTCAATTAAAGAAAAGTTTTTCTCCAGGCTTCTTTCCTCCCTATTGTTCTGTTCCCCTGAATGTCAGGGAGGTGTTTGCCTTAGGGCACTCCTTTGGGGATCCTCCAGAAAACAGTTTCAAACGGAAAGGAAGAGGCCCAATCTGTGCCTATTAGGTAAAATACTTTGTAAAGGCTGTGTCTGAATCAGACTCTTGGCCCTGTGTGTGGCTGTGAATTACATTCTCAGCACCCCAGGAAACTCAAGAAAAATCCCATGTGTCCATGCACATCTAAAAGGATGAAAAAGAAGTGAAATATTGGATGAAGTCTCTGGCCTTCCTCTGGTCAGGCTCCTGACACCGATGAAGTAAGAACAGGGATCCTCTGGGTCAAATGAGTTGTTGCAAGCCATCCAGTAACTAGCACACAGGTGTTTGGGTGTTTTCATGAGTCCAGTACACATAAAGAATCTACCCCTGGCAGGCAGGAGGCCTCGAATTTGAGAAGCAGAGCAAGATGCAGAAATGATCCCTGGAGCCAATGTAGGCAGCTAGGTAGGACCTGTGAGGTCTAAAGTCATCTTCCATGGCCAACAACCCAGTGAGGATGAAGGGATGTGGCTGAATCAGCCTCTCTCTTCTCAATGCAGGGAAGATGGACACAATCAGGCCTGGGTGGGTTGCTGATCCCGGGCTCCTAGGGTATATAGACCTTTATGACTTGTGAAAATGTCACAGGAAGGTGGGGCAGCCTCCCTCTCATGGGACCCTTGGAAACAACTGTTAGGACAAAGTGGTTGCCAAGGCAGTGACCTCATTCACTTCCCTGAAGGAAGTGACCTCACCTCACTTCCTTGGTGATGGAACTCTCTGAACGTGGGATCCAGGAGGCGAGGCACCCAGAGGCAATTCCAGTCCCAGTGGGCTCCCTTGTTTTTTCTGTACCAAGGCCAGAGTCATTCTTTCTAGGCACCTTCTGATGTGTGGGTAGCCAAATGCCTTGAATGGTCTGAACAGGGGCCTTTCCTGAGAAAGAAGTGTAGGCTCATTGCTGGCTCCTGACAACTACACAGAGATGGCCAAGGAGACCAGAGCTGAGACAGGACCGGCCACTGCTGGGGCACAAATTTTCACCCAACAGTCAGAGGTCAGAGTGGATAGATGCAGACCAAATACTGGGGTGGTTTGTGTGTCTTAGTGGGTGTGTGTTTCAATTTGGCATTTTGTCTCATGTTCTGAGATCATGTAGGAAAAACGTGTTTGTTGTTGTTGTTGTTGTTGTTGTTTGTTGGTTTGAAATGGACTGTTAACTAGTGAGTCTTTCTATAGAGTCAGTGGATCCCACTGGGTTTGTGGTTAAAGAGAGTAGAGAGAAGAATGCAGCCGTGAATGTGTCCTGTCTAGTGGAAATCTTTGCAGGAATCCTCAAGGCCAATTGATGAATGGACTGCTGCTTGTCTTGCAGATGGGAAACACCTACCAAGATCCCAAGTTCCTGTATTCTTCCAGAATTTTGGCCACTCTCTGAAGGGGTTCCTGTTTTTGTGAACAAGATGGGTACCACCTTGAAGCTCTGTGACAAGGCCATGGACTGGATTGCTGATGGGAATGCCAAGCATCTCAGAAAAGTAAAAATTAGCATGACTGGTAAGGATCTCTCTGGAGAATCCCTGCTTGCATAGATAGCCACCCAAGTTGCATTATTAGGAGCTGTCAGTGCCACAGTGTTCAATTAAAGAAAAGTTTTTCTCCAGGCTTCCTTCCTCCCTATTGTTCTGTTCCCCTGAATGTCAGGGAGGTGTTTGCCTTAGGGCACTCCTTTGGGAATCCTCCAGAAAACAGTTTCAAACGGAAAGGAAGAGGCCCAATCTGTGCCTTTTAGGTAAAGTGCTTTGTAAACGCTGTGTCTGAATCAGACTCTTGGCCCTGTGTGTGGCTGTGAATTACATTCTCAGCACCCCAGGAAACTCAAGAAAAATCCCATGTGTCCATGCACATCTAAAAGGATGAAAAAGAAGTGTAATATTGGATGAAGTCTCTTGCCATCCTCTGGTCAGGCTCCTGACACCGATGAAGTAAGAACAGGGATCCTCTGGGTCAAATGAGTTGTTGCAAGCCATCCAGTAACTAGCACACAGGTGTTTGGGTGTTTTTATGAGTCCAGTACACATAAAGAATCTACCCCTGGCAGGTAGGAGGCCTCGAATTTGAGAAGCAGAGCAAGATGCAGAAATGATCCCTGGAGCCAATGTAGGCAGCTAGGTAGGACCTGTGAGGTCTAAAGTCATCTTCCATGGCCAACAACCCAGTGAGGATGAAGGGATGTGGCTGAATCAGCCTCTCTCTTCTCAATGCAGGGAAGATGGACACAATCAGGCCTGGGTGGGTTGCTGATCCCGGGCTCCTAGGGTATATAGACATTTATGACTTGTGAAAATGTCACAGGAAGGTGGGGCAGCCTCCCTCTCATGGGACCCTTGGAAACAACTGTTAGGACAAAGTGGTTGCCAAGGCAGTGACCTCATTCACTTCCCTGAAGGAAGTGACCTCACCTCACTTCCTTGGTGATGGAACTCTCTGAACGTGGGATCCAGGAGGCGAGGCACCCAGAGGCAATTCCAGTCCCAGTGGGCTCCCTTGTTTTTTCTGTACCAAGGCCAGAGTCATTCTTTCTTGGCACCTGGTGATGTGTGGGTAGCCAAATGCCTTGAATGGTCTGAACAGGGGCCTTTCCTGAGAAAGAAGTGTTGGCTCATTGCTGGCTCCTGACAACTACACAGAGATGGCCACGGAGACCAGAGCTGAGACAGGACCGGCCACTGCTGGGGCACAAATTTTCACCCACCAGTCAGAGGTCAGAGTGGATAGATGCAGACCAAATACAGGGGTGGTTTGTGTGTCTTAGTGGGTGTGTGTTTCAATTTGGCATTTTGTCTCATGTTCTGAGATCATGTAGGAAAAACGTGTTTGTTGTTGTTGTTGTTGTTGTTTGTTGGTTTGAAATGGACTGTTAACTAGTGAGTCTTTCTATAGAGTCAGTGGATCCCACTGGGTTTGTGGTTAAAGAGAGTAGAGAGAAGAATGCAGCCGTGAATGTGTCCTGTCTAGTGGAAATCTTTGCAGGACTCCTCAAGGCCAATTGATGAATGGACTGCTGCTTGTCTTGCAGATGGGAAACACCTACCAAGATCCCAAGTTCCTGTATTCTTCCAGAATTTTGGCCACTCTCTGAAGGGGTTCGTGTTTTTGTGAACAAGATGGGTACCACCTTCAAGCTCTGTGACAAGGCCATGGACTGGATTGCTGACGGGAATGCCAAGCATCTCAGAAAAGTAAAAATTAGCATGACTGGTAAGGATCTCTCTGGAGAATCCCTGCTTGCATACATAGCCACCCAAGTTGCATGATTAGGAGCTGTCAGTGCCACAGTGTTCAATTAAAGAAAAGTTTTTCTCCAGGCTTCTTTCCTCCCTATTGTTCTGTTCCCCTGAATGTCAGGGAGGTGTTTGCCTTAGGGCACTCCTTTGGGGATCCTCCAGAAAACAGTTTCAAACGGAAAGGAAGAGGCCCAATCTGTGCCTATTAGGTAAAATACTTTGTAAAGGCTGTGTCTGAATCAGACTCTTGGCCCTGTGTGTGGCTGTGAATTACATTCTCAGCACCCCAGGAAACTCAAGAAAAATCCCATGTGTCCATGCACATCTAAAAGGATGAAAAAGAAGTGTAATATTGGATGAAGTCTCTGGCCTTCCTCTGGTCAGGCTCCTGACACCGATGAAGTAAGAACAGGGATCCTCTGGGTCAAATGAGTTGTTGCAAGCCATCCAGTAACTAGCACACAGGTGTTTGGGTGTTTTCATGAGTCCAGTACACATAAAGAATCTACCCCTGGCAGGCAGGAGGCCTCGAATTTGAGAAGCAGAGCAAGATGCAGAAATGATCCCTGGAGCCAATGTAGGCAGCTAGGTAGGACCTGTGAGGTCTAAAGTCATCTTCCATGGCCAACAACCCAGTGAGGATGAAGGGATGTGGCTGAATCAGCCTCTCTCTTCTCAATGCAGGGAAGATGGACACAATCAGGCCTGGGTGGGTTGCTGATCCCGGGCTCCTAGGGTATATAGACCTTTATGACTTGTGAAAATGTCACAGGAAGGTGGGGCAGCCTCCCTCTCATGGGACCCTTGGAAACAACTGTTAGGACAAAGTGGTTGCCAAGGCAGTGACCTCATTCACTTCCCTGAAGGAAGTGACCTCACCTCACTTCCTTGGTGATGGAACTCTCTGAACGTGGGATCCAGGAGGCGAGGCACCCAGAGGCAATTCCAGTCCCAGTGGGCTCCCTTGTTTTTTCTGTACCAAGGCCAGAGTCATTCTTTCTAGGCACCTTCTGATGTGTGGGTAGCCAAATGCCTTGAATGGTCTGAACAGGGGCCTTTCCTGAGAAAGAAGTGTAGGCTCATTGCTGGCTCCTGACAACTACACAGAGATGGCCAAGGAGACCAGAGCTGAGACAGGACCGGCCACTGCTGGGGCACAAATTTTCACCCACCAGTCAGAGGTCAGAGTGGATAGATGCAGACCAAATACTGGGGTGGTTTGTGTGTCTTAGTGGGTGTGTGTTTCAATTTGGCATTTTGTCTCATGTTCTGAGATCATGTAGGAAAAACGTGTTTGTTGTTGTTGTTGTTGTTGTTGTTTGTTGGTTTGAAATGGACTGTTAACTAGTGAGTCTTTCTATAGAGTCAGTGGATCCCACTGGGTTTGTGGTTAAAGAGAGTAGAGAGAAGAATGCAGCCGTGAATGTGTCCTGTCTAGTGGAAATCTTTGCAGGAATCCTCAAGGCCAATTGATGAATGGACTGCTGCTTGTCTTGCAGATGGGAAACACCTACCAAGATCCCAAGTTCCTGTATTCTTCCAGAATTTTGGCCACTCTCTGAAGGGGTTCCTGTTTTTGTGAACAAGATGGGTACCACCTTGAAGCTCTGTGACAAGGCCATGGACTGGATTGCTGATGGGAATTCCAAGCATCTCAGAAAAGTAAAAATTAGCATGACTGGTAAGGATCTCTCTGGAGAATCCCTGCTTGCATAGATAGCCACCCAAGTTGCATTATTAGGAGCTGTCAGTGCCACAGTGTTCAATTAAAGAAAAGTTTTTCTCCAGGCTTCCTTCCTCCCTATTGTTCTGTTCCCCTGAATGTCAGGGAGGTGTTTGCCTTAGGGCACTCCTTTGGGAATCCTCCAGAAAACAGTTTCAAACGGAAAGGAAGAGGCCCAATCTGTGCCTTTTAGGTAAAGTGCTTTGTAAACGCTGTGTCTGAATCAGACTCTTGGCCCTGTGTGTGGCTGTGAATTACATTCTCAGCACCCCAGGAAACTCAAGAAAAATCCCATGTGTCCATGCACATCTAAAAGGATGAAAAAGAAGTGTAATATTGGATGTAGTCTCTTGCCTTCCTCTGGTCAGGCTCCTGACACCGATGAAGTAAGAACAGGGATCCTCTGGGTCAAATGAGTTGTTCCAAGCCATCCAGTAACTAGCACACAGGTGTTTGGGTGTTTTCATGAGAACAGTACACATAAAGAATCTACCCCTGGCAGGCAGGAGGCCTCGAATTTGAGAAGCAGAGCAAGATGCAGAAATGATCCCTGGAGCCAATGTAGGCAGCTAGGTAGGACCTGTGAGGTCTAAAGTCATCTTCCATAGCCAACAACCCAGTGAGGATGAAGGGATGTGGCTGAATCAGCCTCTCTCTTCTCAATGCAGGGAAGATGGACACAATCAGGCCTGGGTGGGTTGCTGATCCCGGGCTCCTAGGGTATATAGACATTTATGACTTGTGAAAATGTCACAGGAAGGTGGGGCAGCCTCCCTCTCATGGGACCCTTGGAAACAACTGTTAGGACAAAGTGGTTGCCAAGGCAGTGACCTCATTCACTTCCCTGAAGGAAGTGACCTCACCTCACTTCCTTGGTGATGGAACTCTCTGAACGTGGGATCCAGGAGGCGAGGCACCCAGAGGCAATTCCAGTCCCAGTGGGCTCCCTTGTTTTTTCTGTACCAAGGCCAGAGTCATTCTTTCTTGGCACCTGGTGATGTGTGGGTAGCCAAATGCCTTGAATGGTCTGAACAGGGGCCTTTCCTGAGAAAGAAGTGTTGGCTCATTGCTGGCTCCTGACAACTACACAGAGATGCCCACGGAGACCAGAGCTGAGA
Source organism: Urocitellus parryii (assembly GCF_045843805.1). Classification (NCBI taxonomy): domain Eukaryota; kingdom Metazoa; phylum Chordata; class Mammalia; order Rodentia; family Sciuridae; genus Urocitellus; species Urocitellus parryii. Next base: position 14,481 of record NW_027552242.1, read on the forward strand.
CAGGACCGGCCACTGCTGGGGCACAAATTTTCACCCACCAGTCAGAGGTCAGAGTGGATAGATGCAGACCAAATACAGGGGTGGTTTGTGTGTCTTAGTGGGTGTGTGTTTCAATTTGGCATTTTGTCTCATGTTCTGAGATCATGTAGGAAAAACGTGTTTGTTGTTGTTGTTGTTGTTGTTTGTTGGTTTGAAATGGACTGTTAACTAGTGAGTCTTTCTATAGAGTCAGTGGATCCCACTGGGTTTGAGGTTAAAGAGAGTAGAGAGAAGAATGCAGCCGTGAATGTGTCCTGTCTAGTGGAAATCTTTGCAGGACTCCTCAAGGCCAATTGATGAATGGACTGCTGCTTGTCTTGCTGATGGGAAACACCTACCAAGATCCCAAGTTCCTGTATTCTTCCAGAATTTTGGCCACTCTCTGAAGGGGTTCGTGTTTTTGTGAACAAGATGGGTACCACCTTCAAGCTCTGTGACAAGGCCATGGACTGGATTGCTGACGGAATGCCAAGCATCTCAGAAAAAGTAAAAATTAGCATGACTGGTAAGGATCTCTCTGGAGAATCCCTGCTTGCATAGATAGCCACCCAAGTTGCATGATTAGGAGCTGTCAGTGCCACAGTGTTCAATTAAAGAAAAGTTTTTCTCCAGGCTTCTTTCCTCCCTATTGTTCTGTTCCCCTGAATGTCAGGGAGGTGTTTGCCTTAGGGCACTCCTTTGGGGATCCTCCAGAAAACAGTTTCAAACGGAAAGGAAGAGGCCCAATCTGTGCCTATTAGGTAAAATACTTTGTAAAGGCTGTGTCTGAATCAGACTCTTGGCCCTGTGTGTGGCTGTGAATTACATTCTCAGCACCCCAGGAAACTCAAGAAAAATCCCATGTGTCCATGCACATCTAAAAGGATGAAAAAGAAGTGTAATATTGGATGAAGTCTCTGGCCTTCCTCTGGTCAGGCTCCTGACACCGATGAAGTAAGAACAGGGATCCTCTGGGTCAAATGAGTTGTTGCAAGCCATCCAGTAACTAGCACACAGGTGTTTGGGTGTTTTCATGAGTCCAGTACACATAAAGAATCTACCCCTGGCAGGCAGGAGGCCTCGAATTTGAGAAGCAGAGCAAGATGCAGAAATGATCCCTGGAGCCAATGTAGGCAGCTAGGTAGGACCTGTGAGGTCTAAAGTCATCTTCCATGGCCAACAACCCCAGTGAGGATGAAGGGATGTGGCTGAATCAGCCTCTCTCTTCTCAATGCAGGGAAGATGGACACAATCAGGCCTGGGTGGGTTGCTGATCCCGGGCTCCTAGGGTATATAGACCTTTATGACTTGTGAAAATGTCACAGGAAGGTGGGGCAGCCTCCCTCTCATGGGACCCTTGGAAACAACTGTTAGGACAAAGTGGTTGCCAAGGCAGTGACCTCATTCACTTCCCTGAAGGAAGTGACCTCACCTCACTTCCTTGGTGATGGAACTCTCTGAACGTGGGATCCAGGAGGCGAGGCACCCAGAGGCAATTCCAGTCCCAGTGGGCTCCCTTGTTTTTTCTGTACCAAGGCCAGAGTCATTCTTTCTAGGCACCTTCTGATGTGTGGGTAGCCAAATGCCTTGAATGGTCTGAACAGGGGCCTTTCCTGAGAAAGAAGTGTAGGCTCATTGCTGGCTCCTGACAACTACACAGAGATGGCCAAGGAGACCAGAGCTGAGACAGGACCGGCCACTGCTGGGGCACAAATTTTCACCCAACAGTCAGAGGTCAGAGTGGATAGATGCAGACCAAATACAGGGGTGGTTTGTGTGTCTTAGTGGGTGTGTGTTTCAATTTGGCATTTTGTCTCATGTTCTGAGATCATGTAGGAAAAACGTGTTTGTTGTTGTTGTTGTTGTTGTTTGTTGGTTTGAAATGGACTGTTAACTAGTGAGTCTTTCTATAGAGTCAGTGGATCCCACTGGGTTTGAGGTTAAAGAGAGTAGAGAGAAGAATGCAGCCGTGAATGTGTCCTGTCTAGTGGAAATCTTTGCAGGACTCCTCAAGGCCAATTGATGAATGGACTGCTGCTTGTCTTGCAGATGGGAAACACCTACCAAGATCCCAAGTTCCTGTATTCTTCCAGAATTTTGGCCACTCTCTGAAGGGGTTCGTGTTTTTGTGAACAAGATGGGTACCACCTTCAAGCTCTGTGACAAGGCCATGGACTGGATTGCTGACGGGAATGCCAAGCATCTCAGAAAAGTAAAAATTAGCATGACTGGTAAGGATCTCTCTGGAGAATCCCTGCTTGCATAGATAGCCACCCAAGTTGCATTATTAGGAGCTGTCAGTGCCACAGTGTTCAATTAAAGAAAAGTTTTTCTCCAGGCTTCCTTCCTCCCTATTGTTCTGTTCCCCTGAATGTCAGGGAGGTGTTTGCCTTAGGGCACTCCTTTGGGAATCCTCCAGAAAACAGTTTCAAACGGAAAGGAAGAGGCCCAATCTGTGCCTTTTAGGTAAAGTGCTTTGTAAACGCTGTGTCTGAATCAGACTCTTGGCCCTGTGTGTGGCTGTGAATTACATTCTCAGCACCCCAGGAAACTCAAGAAAAATCCCATGTGTCCATGCACATCTAAAAGGATGAAAAAGAAGTGTAATATTGGATGTAGTCTCTTGCCTTCCTCTGGTCAGGCTCCTGACACCGATGAAGTAAGAACAGGGATCCTCTGGGTCAAATGAGTTGTTGCAAGCCATCCAGTAACTAGCACACAGGTGTTTGGGTGTTTTCATGAGAACAGTACACATAAAGAATCTACCCCTGGCAGGCAGGAGGGCCTCGAATTGAGAAGCAGAGCAAGATGCAGAAATGATCCCTGGAGCCAATGTAGGCAGCTAGGTAGGACCTGTGAGGTCTAAAGTCATCTTCCATAGCCAACAACCCAGTGAGGATGAAGGGATGTGGCTGAATCAGCCTCTCTCTTCTCAATGCAGGGAAGATGGACACAATCAGGCCTGGGTGGGTTGCTGATCCCGGGCTCCTAGGGGTATATAGACATTTATGACTTGTGAAAATGTCACAGGAAGGTGGGGCAGCCTCCTCTCATGGGACCCTTGGAAACAACTGTTAGGACAAAGTGGTTGCCAAGGCAGTGACCTCATTCACTTCCCTGAAGGAAGTGACCTCACCTCACTTCCTTGGTGATGGAACTCTCTGAACGTGGGATCCAGGAGGCGAGGCACCCAGAGGCAATTCCAGTCCCAGTGGGCTCCCTTGTTTTTTCTGTACCAAGGCCAGAGTCATTCTTTCTTGGCACCTGGTGATGTGTGGGTAGCCAAATGCCTTGAATGGTCTGAACAGGGGCCTTTCCTGAGAAAGAAGTGTTGGCTCATTGCTGGCTCCTGACAACTACACAGAGATGCCCACGGAGACCAGAGCTGAGACAGGACCGGCCACTGCTGGGGCACAAATTTTCACCCACCAGTCAGAGGTCAGAGTGGATAGATGCAGACCAAATACAGGGGTGGTTTGTGTGTCTTAGTGGGTGTGTGTTTCAATTTGGCATTTTGTCTCATGTTCTGAGATCATGTAGGAAAAACGTGTTTGTTGTTGTTGTTGTTGTTGTTTGTTGGTTTGAAATGGACTGTTAACTAGTGAGTCTTTCTATAGAGTCAGTGGATCCCACTGGGTTTGAGGTTAAAGAGAGTAGAGAGAAGAATGCAGCCGTGAATGTGTCCTGTCTAGTGGAAATCTTTGCAGGACTCCTCAAGGCCAATTGATGAATGGACTGCTGCTTGTCTTGCTGATGGGAAACACCTACCAAGATCCCAAGTTCCTGTATTCTTCCAGAATTTTGGCCACTCTCTGAAGGGGTTCGTGTTTTTGTGAACAAGATGGGTACCACCTTCAAGCTCTGTGACAAGGCCATGGACTGGATTGCTGACGGGAATGCCAAGCATCTCAGAAAAGTAAAAATTAGCATGACTGGTAAGGATCTCTCTGGAGAATCCCTGCTTGCATAGATAGCCACCCAAGTTGCATGATTAGGAGCTGTCAGTGCCACAGTGTTCAATTAAAGAAAAGTTTTTCTCCAGGCTTCTTTCCTCCCTATTGTTCTGTTCCCCTGAATGTCAGGGAGGTGTTTGCCTTAGGGCACTCCTTTGGGGATCCTCCAGAAAACAGTTTCAAACGGAAAGGAAGAGGCCCAATCTGTGCCTATTAGGTAAAATACTTTGTAAAGGCTGTGTCTGAATCAGACTCTTGGCCCTGTGTGTGGCTGTGAATTACATTCTCAGCACCCCAGGAAACTCAAGAAAAATCCCATGTGTCCATGCACATCTAAAAGGATGAAAAAGAAGTGTAATATTGGATGAAGTCTCTGGCCTTCCTCTGGTCAGGCTCCTGACACCGATGAAGTAAGAACAGGGATCCTCTGGGTCAAATGAGTTGTTGCAAGCCATCCAGTAACTAGCACACAGGTGTTTGGGTGTTTTCATGAGTCCAGTACACATAAAGAATCTACCCCTGGCAGGCAGGAGGCCTCGAATTTGAGAAGCAGAGCAAGATGCAGAAATGATCCCTGGAGCCAATGTAGGCAGCTAGGTAGGACCTGTGAGGTCTAAAGTCATCTTCCATGGCCAACAACCCAGTGAGGATGAAGGGATGTGGCTGAATCAGCCTCTCTCTTCTCAATGCAGGGAAGATGGACACAATCAGGCCTGGGTGGGTTGCTGATCCCGGGCTCCTAGGGTATATAGACCTTTATGACTTGTGAAAATGTCACAGGAAGGTGGGGCAGCCTCCCTCTCATGGGACCCTTGGAAACAACTGTTAGGACAAAGTGGTTGCCAAGGCAGTGACCTCATTCACTTCCCTGAAGGAAGTGACCTCACCTCACTTCCTTGGTGATGGAACTCTCTGAACGTGGGATCCAGGAGGCGAGGCACCCAGAGGCAATTCCAGTCCCAGTGGGCTCCCTTGTTTTTTCTGTACCAAGGCCAGAGTCATTCTTTCTAGGCACCTTCTGATGTGTGGGTAGCCAAATGCCTTGAATGGTCTGAACAGGGGCCTTTCCTGAGAAAGAAGTGTAGGCTCATTGCTGGCTCCTGACAACTACACAGAGATGGCCAAGGAGACCAGAGCTGAGACAGGACCGGCCACTGCTGGGGCACAAATTTTCACCCAACAGTCAGAGGTCAGAGTGGATAGATGCAGACCAAATACAGGGGTGGTTTGTGTGTCTTAGTGGGTGTGTGTTTCAATTTGGCATTTTGTCTCATGTTCTGAGATCATGTAGGAAAAACGTGTTTGTTGTTGTTGTTGTTGTTGTTTGTTGGTTTGAAATGGACTGTTAACTAGTGAGTCTTTCTATAGAGTCAGTGGATCCCACTGGGTTTGAGGTTAAAGAGAGTAGAGAGAAGAATGCAGCCGTGAATGTGTCCTGTCTAGTGGAAATCTTTGCAGGACTCCTCAAGGCCAATTGATGAATGGACTGCTGCTTGTCTTGCAGATGGGAAACACCTACCAAGATCCCAAGTTCCTGTATTCTTCCAGAATTTTGGCCACTCTCTGAAGGGGTTCGTGTTTTTGTGAACAAGATGGGTACCACCTTCAAGCTCTGTGACAAGGCCATGGACTGGATTGCTGACGGGAATGCCAAGCATCTCAGAAAAGTAAAAATTAGCATGACTGGTAAGGATCTCTCTGGAGAATCCCTGCTTGCATAGATAGCCACCCAAGTTGCATGATTAGGAGCTGTCAGTGCCACAGTGTTCAATTAAAGAAAAGTTTTTCTCCAGGCTTCTTTCCTCCCTATTGTTCTGTTCCCCTGAATGTCAGGGAGGTGTTTGCCTTAGGGCACTCCTTTGGGGATCCTCCAGAAAACAGTTTCAAACGGAAAGGAAGAGGCCCAATCTGTGCCTATTAGGTAAAATACTTTGTAAAGGCTGTGTCTGAATCAGACTCTTGGCCCTGTGTGTGGCTGTGAATTACATTCTCAGCACCCCAGGAAACTCAAGAAAAATCCCATGTGTCCATGCACATCTAAAAGGATGAAAAAGAAGTGTAATATTGGATGAAGTCTCTGGCCTTCCTCTGGTCAGGCTCCTGACACCGATGAAGTAAGAACAGGGATCCTCTGGGTCAAATGAGTTGTTGCAAGCCATCCAGTAACTAGCACACAGGTGTTTGGGTGTTTTCATGAGTCCAGTACACATAAAGAATCTACCCCTGGCAGGCAGGAGGCCTCGAATTTGAGAAGCAGAGCAAGATGCAGAAATGATCCCTGGAGCCAATGTAGGCAGCTAGGTAGGACCTGTGAGGTCTAAAGTCATCTTCCATGGCCAACAACCCAGTGAGGATGAAGGGATGTGGCTGAATCAGCCTCTCTCTTCTCAATGCAGGGAAGATGGACACAATCAGGCCTGGGTGGGTTGCTGATCCCGGGCTCCTAGGGTATATAGACCTTTATGACTTGTGAAAATGTCACAGGAAGGTGGGGCAGCCTCCCTCTCATGGGACCCTTGGAAACAACTGTTAGGACAAAGTGGTTGCCAAGGCAGTGACCTCATTCACTTCCCTGAAGGAAGTGACCTCACCTCACTTCCTTGGTGATGGAACTCTCTGAACGTGGGATCCAGGAGGCGAGGCACCCAGAGGCAATTCCAGTCCCAGTGGGCTCCCTTGTTTTTTCTGTACCAAGGCCAGAGTCATTCTTTCTAGGCACCTTCTGATGTGTGGGTAGCCAAATGCCTTGAATGGTCTGAACAGGGGCCTTTCCTGAGAAAGAAGTGTAGGCTCATTGCTGGCTCCTGACAACTACACAGAGATGGCCAAGGAGACCAGAGCTGAGACAGGACCGGCCACTGCTGGGGCACAAATTTTCACCCAACAGTCAGAGGTCAGAGTGGATAGATGCAGACCAAATACTGGGGTGGTTTGTGTGTCTTAGTGGGTGTGTGTTTCAATTTGGCATTTTGTCTCATGTTCTGAGATCATGTAGGAAAAACGTGTTTGTTGTTGTTGTTGTTGTTGTTGTTTGTTGGTTTGAAATGGACTGTTAACTAGTGAGTCTTTCTATAGAGTCAGTGGATCCCACTGGGTTTGTGGTTAAAGAGAGTAGAGAGAAGAATGCAGCCGTGAATGTGTCCTGTCTAGTGGAAATCTTTGCAGGAATTCTCAAGGCCAATTGATGAATGGACTGCTGCTTGTCTTGCAGATGGGAAACACCTACCAAGATCCCAAGTTCCTGTATTCTTCCAGAATTTTGGCCACTCTCTGAAGGGGTTCCTGTTTTTGTGAACAAGATGGGTACCACCTTGAAGCTCTGTGACAAGGCCATGGACTGGATTGCTGATGGGAATGCCAAGCATCTCAGAAAAGTAAAAATTAGCATGACTGGTAAGGATCTCTCTGGAGAATCCCTGCTTGCATAGATAGCCACCCAAGTTGCATTATTAGGAGCTGTCAGTGCCACAGTGTTCAATTAAAGAAAAGTTTTTCTCCAGGCTTCCTTCCTCCCTATTGTTCTGTTCCCCTGAATGTCAGGGAGGTGTTTGCCTTAGGGCACTCCTTTGGGAATCCTCCAGAAAACAGTTTCAAACGGAAAGGAAGAGGCCCAATCTGTGCCTTTTAGGTAAAGTGCTTTGTAAACGCTGTGTCTGAATCAGACTCTTGGCCCTGTGTGTGGCTGTGAATTACATTCTCAGCACCCCAGGAAACTCAAGAAAAATCCCATGTGTCCATGCACATCTAAAAGGATGAAAAAGAAGTGTAATATTGGATGAAGTCTCTTGCCATCCTCTGGTCAGGCTCCTGACACCGATGAAGTAAGAACAGGGATCCTCTGGGTCAAATGAGTTGTTGCAAGCCATCCAGTAACTAGCACACAGGTGTTTGGGTGTTTTTATGAGTCCAGTACACATAAAGAATCTACCCCTGGCAGGTAGGAGGCCTCGAATTTGAGAAGCAGAGCAAGATGCAGAAATGATCCCTGGAGCCAATGTAGGCAGCTAGGTAGGACCTGTGAGGTCTAAAGTCATCTTCCATGGCCAACAACCCAGTGAGGATGAAGGGATGTGGCTGAATCAGCCTCTCTCTTCTCAATGCAGGGAAGATGGACACAATCAGGCCTGGGTGGGTTGCTGATCCCGGGCTCCTAGGGTATATAGACATTTATGACTTGTGAAAATGTCACAGGAAGGTGGGGCAGCCTCCCTCTCATGGGACCCTTGGAAACAACTGTTAGGACAAAGTGGTTGCCAAGGCAGTGACCTCATTCACTTCCCTGAAGGAAGTGACCTCACCTCACTTCCTTGGTGATGGAACTCTCTGAACGTGGGATCCAGGAGGCGAGGCACCCAGAGGCAATTCCAGTCCCAGTGGGCTCCCTTGTTTTTTCTGTACCAAGGCCAGAGTCATTCTTTCTTGGTACCTGGTGATGTGTGGGTAGCCAAATGCCTTGAATGCTCTGAACAGGGGCCTTTCCTGAGAAAGAAGTGTTGGCTCATTGCTGGCTCCTGACAACTACACAGAGATGGCCACGGAGACCAGAGCTGAGACAGGACCGGCCACTGCTGGGGCACAAATTTTCACCCACCAGTCAGAGGTCAGAGTGGATAGATGCAGACCAAATACAGGGGTGGTTTGTGTGTCTTAGTGGGTGTGTGTTTCAATTTGGCATTTTGTCTCATGTTCTGAGATCATGTAGGAAAAACGTGTTTGTTGTTGTTGTTGTTGTTGTTTGTTGGTTTGAAATGGACTGTTAACTAGTGAGTCTTTCTATAGAGTCAGTGGATCCCACTGGGTTTGAGGTTAAAGAGAGTAGAGAGAAGAATGCAGCCGTGAATGTGTCCTGTCTAGTGGAAATCTTTGCAGGACTCCTCAAGGCCAATTGATGAATGGACTGCTGCTTGTCTTGCAGATGGGAAACACCTACCAAGATCCCAAGTTCCTGTATTCTTCCAGAATTTTGGCCACTCTCTGAAGGGGTTCGTGTTTTTGTGAACAAGATGGGTACCACCTTCAAGCTCTGTGACAAGGCCATGGACTGGATTGCTGACGGGAATGCCAAGCATCTCAGAAAAGTAAAAATTAGCATGACTGGTAAGGATCTCTCTGGAGAATCCCTGCTTGCATAGATAGCCACCCAAGTTGCATGATTAGGAGCTGTCAGTGCCACAGTGTTCAATTAAAGAAAAGTTTTTCTCCAGGCTTCTTTCCTCCCTATTGTTCTGTTCCCCTGAATGTCAGGGAGGTGTTTGCCTTAGGGCACTCCTTTGGGGATCCTCCAGAAAACAGTTTCAAACGGAAAGGAAGAGGCCCAATCTGTGCCTATTAGGTAAAATACTTTGTAAAGGCTGTGTCTGAATCAGACTCTTGGCCCTGTGTGTGGCTGTGAATTACATTCTCAGCACCCCAGGAAACTCAAGAAAAATCCCATGTGTCCATGCACATCTAAAAGGATGAAAAAGAAGTGTAATATTGGATGAAGTCTCTGGCCTTCCTCTGGTCAGGCTCCTGACACCGATGAAGTAAGAACAGGGATCCTCTGGGTCAAATGAGTTGTTCCAAGCCATCCAGTAACTAGCACACAGGTGTTTGGGTGTTTTCATGAGTCCAGTACACATAAAGAATCTACCCCTGGCAGGCAGGAGGCCTCGAATTTGAGAAGCAGAGCAAGATGCAGAAATGATCCCTGGAGCCAATGTAGGCAGCTAGGTAGGACCTGTGAGGTCTAAAGTCATCTTCCATGGCCAACAACCCAGTGAGGATGAAGGGATGTGGCTGAATCAGCCTCTCTCTTCTCAATGCAGGGAAGATGGACACAATCAGGCCTGGGTGGGTTGCTGATCCCGGGCTCCTAGGGTATATAGACCTTTATGACTTGTGAAAATGTCACAGGAAGGTGGGGCAGCCTCCCTCTCATGGGACCCTTGGAAACAACTGTTAGGACAAAGTGGTTGCCAAGGCAGTGACCTCATTCACTTCCCTGAAGGAAGTGACCTCACCTCACTTCCTTGGTGATGGAACTCTCTGAACGTGGGATCCAGGAGGCGAGGCACCCAGAGGCAATTCCAGTCCCAGTGGGCTCCCTTGTTTTTTCTGTACCAAGGCCAGAGTCATTCTTTCTTGGCACCTGGTGATGTGTGGGTAGCCAAATGCCTTGAATGCTCTGAACAGGGGCCTTTCCTGAGAAAGAAGTGTTGGCTCATTGCTGGCTCCTGACAACTACACAGAGATGGCCACGGAGACCAGAGCTGAGACAGGACCGGCCACTGTTGGGGCACAAATTTTCACCCACCAGTCAGAGGTCAGAGTGGATAGATGCAGACCAAATACAGGGGTGGTTTGTGTGTCTTAGTGGGTGTGTGTTTCAATTTGGCATTTTGTCTCATGTTCTGAGATCATGTAGGAAAAACGTGTTTGTTGTTGTTGTTGTTGTTGTTTGTTGGTTTGAAATGGACTGTTAACTAGTGAGTCTTTCTATAGAGTCAGTGGATCCCACTGGGTTTGAGGTTAAAGAGAGTAGAGAGAAGAATGCAGCCATGAATGTGTCCTGTCTAGTGGAAATCTTTGCAGGACTCCTCAAGGCCAATTGATGAATGGACTGCTGCTTGTCTTGCAGATGGGAAACACCTACCAAGATCCCAAGTTCCTGTATTCTTCCAGAATTTTGGCCACTCTCTGAAGGGGTTCGTGTTTTTGTGAACAAGATGGGTACCACCTTCAAGCTCTGTGACAAGGCCATGGACTGGATTGCTGACGGGAATGCCAAGCATCTCAGAAAAGTAAAAATTAGCATGACTGGTAAGGATCTCTCTGGAGAATCCCTGCTTGCATAGATAGCCACCCAAGTTGCATGATTAGGAGCTGTCAGTGCCACAGTGTTCAATTAAAGAAAAGTTTTTCTCCAGGCTTCTTTCCTCCCTATTGTTCTGTTCCCCTGAATGTCAGGGAGGTGTTTGCCTTAGGGCACTCCTTTGGGGATCCTCCAGAAAACAGTTTCAAACGGAAAGGAAGAGGCCCAATCTGTGCCTATTAGGTAAAATACTTTGTAAAGGCTGTGTCTGAATCAGACTCTTGGCCCTGTGTGTGGCTGTGAATTACATTCTCAGCACCCCAGGAAACTCAAGAAAAATCCCATGTGTCCATGCACATCTAAAAGGATGAAAAAGAAGTGTAATATTGGATGAAGTCTCTGGCCTTCCTCTGGTCAGGCTCCTGACACCAATGAAGTAAGAACAGGGATCCTCTGGGTCAAATGAGTTGTTCCAAGCCATCCAGTAACTAGCACACAGGTGTTTGGGTGTTTTCATGAGTCCAGTACACATAAAGAATCTACCCCTGGCAGGCAGGAGGCCTCGAATTTGAGAAGCAGAGCAAGATGCAGAAATGATCCCTGGAGCCAATGTAGGCAGCTAGGTAGGACCTGTGAGGTCTAAAGTCATCTTCCATGGCCAACAACCCAGTGAGGATGAAGGGATGTGGCTGAATCAGCCTCTCTCTTCTCAATGCAGGGAAGATGGACACAATCAGGCCTGGGTGGGTTGCTGATCCCGGGCTCCTAGGGTATATAGACCTTTATGACTTGTGAAAATGTCACAGGAAGGTGGGGCAGCCTCCCTCTCATGGGACCCTTGGAAACAACTGTTAGGACAAAGTGGTTGCCAAGGCAGTGACCTCATTCACTTCCCTGAAGGAAGTGACCTCACCTCACTTCCTTGGTGATGGAACTCTCTGAACGTGGGATCCAGGAGGCGAGGCACCCAGAGGCAATTCCAGTCCCAGTGGGCTCCCTTGTTTTTTCTGTACCAAGGCCAGAGTCATTCTTTCTTGGCACCTGGTGATGTGTGGGTAGCCAAATGCCTTGAATGCTCTGAACAGGGGCCTTTCCTGAGAAAGAAGTGTTGGCTCATTGCTGGCTCCTGACAACTACACAGAGATGGCCACGGAGACCAGAGCTGAGACAGGACCGGCCACTGCTGGGGCACAAATTTTCACCCACCAGTCAGAGGTCAGAGTGGATAGATGCAGACCAAATACAGGGGTGGTTTTTGTGTCTTAGTGGGTGTGTGTTTCAATTTGGCATTTTGTCTCATGTTCTGAGATCATGTAGGAAAAACGTGTTTGTTGTTGTTGTTGTTGTTGTTTGTTGGTTTGAAATGGACTGTTAACTAGTGAGTCTTTCTATAGAGTCAGTGGATCCCACTGGGTTTGAGGTTAAAGAGAGTAGAGAGAAGAATGCAGCCGTGAATGTGTCCTGTCTAGTGGAAATCTTTGCAGGAGTCCTCAAGGCCAATTGATGAATGGACTGCTGCTTGTCTTGCAGATGGGAAACACCTACCAAGATCCCAAGTTCCTGTATTCTTCCAGAATTTTGGCCACTCTCTGAAGGGGTTCGTGTTTTTGTGAACAAGATGGGTACCACCTTCAAGCTCTGTGACAAGGCCATGGACTGGATTGCTGACGGGAATGCCAAGCATCTCAGAAAAGTAAAAATTAGCATGACTGGTAAGGATCTCTCTGGAGAATCCCTGCTTGCATAGATAGCCACTCAAGTTGCATGATTAGGAGCTGTCAGTGCCACAGTGTTCAATTAAAGAAAAGTTTTTCTCCAGGCTTCTTTCCTCCCTATTGTTCTGTTCCCCTGAATGTCAGGGAGGTGTTTGCCTTAGGGCACTCCTTTGGGGATCCTCCAGAAAACAGTTTCAAACGGAAAGGAAGAGGCCCAATCTGTGCCTATTAGGTAAAATACTTTGTAAAGGCTGTGTCTGAATCAGACTCTTGGCCCTGTGTGTGGCTGTGAATTACATTCTCAGCACCCCAGGAAACTCAAGAAAAATCCCATGTGTCCATGCACATCTAAAAGGATGAAAAAGAAGTGTAATATTGGATGAAGTCTCTGGCCTTCCTCTGGTCAGGCTCCTGACACCGATGAAGTAAGAACAGGGATCCTCTGGGTCAAATGAGTTGTTCCAAACCATCCAGTAACTAGCACACAGGTGTTTGGGTGTTTTCATGAGTCCAGTACACATAAAGAATCTACCCCTGGCAGGCAGGAGGCCTCGAATTTGAGAAGCAGAGCAAGATGCAGAAATGATCCCTGGAGCCAATGTAGGCAGCTAGGTAGGACCTGTGAGGTCTAAAGTCATCTTCCATGGCCAACAACCCAGTGAGGATGAAGGGATGTGGCTGAATCAGCCTCTCTCTTCTCAATGCAGGGAAGATGGACACAATCAGGCCTGGGTGGGTTGCTGATCCCGGGCTCCTAGGGTATATAGACCTTTATGACTTGTGAAAATGTCACAGGAAGGTGGGGCAGCCTCCCTCTCATGGGACCCTTGGAAACAAGTATTCGGACAAAGTGGTTGCCAAGGCAGTGACCTCATTCACTTCCCTGAAGGAAGTGACCTCACCTCACTTCCTTGGTGATGGAACTCTCTGAACGTGGGATCTAGGAGGCGAGGCACCCATAGGCAATTCCAGTCCCAGTGGGCTCCCTTGTTTTTTCTGTACCAAGGCCAGAGTCATTCTTTCTTGGCACCTGGTGATGTGTGGGTAGCCAAATGCCTTGAATGCTCTGAACAGGGGCCTTTCCTGAGAAAGAAGTGTTGGCTCATTGCTGGCTCCTGACAACTACACAGAGATGGCCAAGGAGACCAGAGCTGAGACAGGACCGGCCACTGCTGGGGCACAAATTTTCACCCACCAGTCAGAGGTCAGAGTGGATAGATGCAGACCAAATACAGGGGTGGTTTGTGTGTCTTAGTGGGTGTGTGTTTCAATTTGGCATTTTGTCTCATGTTCTGAGATCATGTAGGAAAAACATGTTTGTTGTTGTTGTTGTTGTTGTTTGTTGGTTTGAAATGGAATGTTAACTAGTGAGTCTTTCTATGTCAGTGGATCCCACTGGGTTTGTGGTTAAAGAGAGTAGAGAGAAGAATGCAGCCGTGAATGTGTCCTGTCTAGTGGAAATCTTTGCAGGACTCCTCAAGGCCAATTGATGAATGGACTGCTGCTTGTCTTGCAGATGGGAAACACCTACCAAGATCCCAAGTTCCTGTATTCTTCCAGAATTTTGGCCACTCTCTGAAGGGGTTCGTGTTTTTGTGAACAAGATGGGTACCACCTTCAAGCTCTGTGACAAGGCCATGGACTGGATTGCTGACGGAATGCCAAGCATCTCAGAAAAGTAAAAATTAGCATGACTGGTAAGGATCTCTCTGGAGAATCCCTGCTTGCATAGATAGCCACCCAAGTTGCATGATTAGGAGCTGTCAGTGCCACAATGTTCAATTAAAGAAAGTTTTTCTCCAGGCTTCTTTCCTCCCTATTGTTCTGTTCCCTGAATGTCAGGGAGGTGTTTGCCTTAGGGCACTCCTTTGGGAATCCTCCAGAAAACAGTTTCAAACGGAAAGGAAGAGGTCCAATCTGTGCCTTTTAGGTAAAGTGCTTTGTAAAGACTGTGTCTGAATCAGACTCTTGGCCCTGTGTGTGGCTGTGAATTACATTCTCAGCACCCCAGGAAACTCAAGAAAAATCCCATGTGTCCATGCACATCTAAAAGGATGAAAAAGAAGTGTAATATTGGATGAAGTCTCTTGCCATCCTCTGGTCAGGCTCCTGACACCGATGAAGTAAGAACAGGGATCCTCTGGGTCAAATGAGTTGTTGCAAGCCATCCAGTAACTAGCACACAGGTGTTTGGGTGTTTTCATGAGTCCAGTACACATAAAGAATCTACCCCTGGCAGGTAGGAGGCCTCGAATTTGAGAAGCAGAGCAAGATGCAGAAATGATCCCTGGAGCCAATGTAGGCAGCTAGGTAGGACCTGTGAGGTCTAAAGTCATCTTCCATGGCCAACAACCCAGTGAGGATGAAGGGATGTGGCTGAATCAGCCTCTCTCCTCTCAATGCAGGGAAGATGGACACAATCAGGCCTGGGTGGGTTGCTGATCCCGGGCTCTTAGGGTATATAAACCTTTATGACTTGTGAAAATGTCACAGGAAGGTGGGGCAGCCTCCCTCTCATGGGACCCTTGGAAACAACTGTTAGGACAAAGTGGTTGCCAAGGCAGTGACCTCATTCACTTCCCTGAAGGAAGTGACCTCACCTCACTTCCTTGGTGATGGAACTCTCTGAACGTGGGATCCAGGAGGCGAGGCACCCAGAGGCAATTCCAGTCCCAGTGGGCTCCCTTGTTTTTCTGTACCAAGGCCAGAGTCATTCTTTCTTGGCACCTGGTGATGTGTGGGTAGCCAAATGCCTTGAATGGTCCTGAACAGGCCCCTTTCCTGAGAAAGAAGTGTTGGCTCATTGCTGGCTCCTGACAACTACACAGAGATGGCCAAGGAGACCAGAGCTGAGACAGGACCGGCCACTGCTGGGCACAAATTTTCACCCACCAGTCAGAGGTCAGAGTGGATAGATGCAGACCAATACAGGGGTAGTTTGTGTGTCTTAGTGGGTGTGTGTTTCAATTTAGCATTTTGTCTCATGATCTGAGATCATGTAGGAAAAA
Source organism: Urocitellus parryii (assembly GCF_045843805.1). Lineage (NCBI taxonomy): Eukaryota > Metazoa > Chordata > Mammalia > Rodentia > Sciuridae > Urocitellus > Urocitellus parryii. The sequence continues at coordinate 29,968 of NW_027552242.1, forward strand.
CGTGTTTGTTGTTGTTGTTGTTGTTGTTTGTTGGTTTGAAATGGACTGTTAACTAGTGAGTCTTTCTATAGAGTCAGTGGATCCCACTGGGTTTGTGGTTAAAGAGAGTAGAGAGAAGAATGCAGCCGTGAATGTGTCCTGTCTAGTGGAAATCTTTGCAGGACTCCTCAAGGCCAATTGATGAATGGACTGCTGCTTGTCTTGCAGATGGGAAACACCTACCAAGATCCCAAGTTCCTGTATTCTTCCAGAATTTTGGCCACTCTCTGAAGGGGTTCGTGTTTTTGTGAACAAGATGGGTACCACCTTGAAGCTCTGTGACAAGGCCATGGACTGGATTGCTGACGGGAATGCCAAGCATCTCAGAAAAGTAAAAATTAGCATGACTGGTAAGGATCTCTCTGGAGAATCCCTGCTTGCATAGATAGCCACCCAAGTTGCATGATTAGGAGCTGTCAGTGCCACAGTGTTCAATTAAAGTAAAGTTTTCTCCAGGCTTCTGTCCTCCCTATTTTTCTGTTCCCCTGAATGTCAGGGAGGTGTTTGCCTTAGGGCACTCCTTTGGGGATCCTCCAGAAAACAGTTTCAAACGGAAAGGAAGAGGCCCAATCTGTGCCTATTAGGTAAAATACTTTGTAAAGGCTGTGTCTGAATCAGACTCTTGGCCCTTTGTGTGGCTGTGAATTACATTCTCAGCACCCAGGAAACTCAAGAAAAATCCCATGTGTCCATGCACATCTAAAAGGATGAAAAAGAAGTGTAATATAGGATGAAGTCTCTTGCCATCCTCTGGACACGCTCCTGACACCGATGAAGTAAGAACAGGGATCCTCTGGGTCAAATGAGTTGTTGCAAGCCATCCAGTAACTAGCACACAGGTGTTTGGGTGTTTTCATGAGTCCAGTACACATAAAGAATCTACCCCTGGCAGGTAGGAGGCCTCGAATTTGAGAAGCAGAGCAAGATGCAGAAATGATCCCTGGAGCCAATGTAGGCAGCTAGGTAGGACCTGTGAGGTCTAAAGTCATCTTCCATGGCCAACAACCCAGTGAGGATGAAGGGATGTGGCTGAATCAGCCTCTCTCCTCTCAATGCAGGGAAGATGGACACAATCAGGCCTGGGTGGGTTGCTGATCCCGGGCTCTTAGGGTATATAGACCTTTATGACTTGTGAAAATGTCACAGGAAGGTGGGGCAGCCTCCCTCTCATGGGACCCTTGGAAACAAGTATTCGGACAAAGTGGTTGCCAAGGCAGTGACCTCATTCACTTCCCTGAAGAAGTGACCTCACCTCACTTCCTTGGTGATGGAACTCTCTGAACGTGGGATCCAGGAGGCGAGGCACCCAGAGGCAATTCCAGTCCCAGTGGGCTCCCTTGTTTTTACTGTACCAAGGCCAGAGTCATTCTTTCTTGGCACCTGGTGATGTGTGGGTAGCCAAATGCCTTGAATGGTCTGAACAGGGGCCTTTCCTGAGAAAGAAGTGTTGGCTCATTGCTGGCTCCTGACAACTACACAGAGATGGCCAAGAAGACCAGAGCTGAGACAGGACCGGCCACTGCTGGGGCACAAATTTTCACCCACCAGTCAGAGGTCAGAGTGGATAGATGCAGACCAAATACAGGGGTGGTTTGTGTGTCTTAGTGGGTGTGTGTTTCAATTTGGCATTTTGTCTCATGTTCTGAGATCATGTAGGAAAAACGTGTTTGTTGTTGTTGGTGTTTGTTGGTTTGAAATGGACTGTTAACTAGTGAGTCTTTCTATAGAGTCAGTGGATCCCACTGGGTTTGTGGTTAAAGAGAGTAGAGAGAAGAATGCAGCCATGAATGTGTCCTGTCTAGTGGAAATCTTTGCAGGACTCCTCAAGGCCAATTGATGAATGGACTGCCGCTTGTCTTGCAGATGGGAAACACCTACCAAGATCCCAAGTTCCTGTATTCTTCCAGAATTTTGGCCACTCTCTGAAGGGGTTCGTGTTTTTCTGAACAAGATGGGTACCACCTTGAAGCTCTGGGACAAGGCCATGGACTGGATTGCTGACGGGAATGCCAAGCATCTCAGAAAAGTAAAAATTAGCATGACTGGTAAGGATCTCTCTGGAGAATCCCTGCTTGCATAGATAGCCACCCAAGTTGCATGATTAGGAGCTGTCAGTGCCACAGTGTTCAATTAAAGAAAAGTTTTTCTCCAGGCTTCCTTCCTCCCTATTGTTCTGTTCCCCTGAATGTCAGGGAGGTGTTTGCCTTAGGGCACTTCCTTTGGGAATCCTCCAGAAAACAGTTTCAAACGGAAAGGAAGAGGCCAAGGGAAGAGGCCCAATCTGTGCCTTTTAGTAAAGTGCTTTGTAAACGCTGTGTCTGAATCAGACTCTTGGCCCTGTGTGTGGCTGTGAATTACATTCTCAGCACCCCAGGAAACTCAAGAAAATCCCATGTGTCCATGCACATCTAAAAGGATGAAAAAGAAGTGTAATATTGGATGAAGTCTCTTGCCATCCTCTGGTCAGGCTCCTGACACCGATGAAGTAAGAACAGGGATCCTCTGGGTCAAATGAGTTGTTGCAAGCCATCCAGTAACTAGCACACAGGTGTTTGGGTGTTTTTATGAGTCCAGTACACATAAAGAATCTACCCCTGGGCAGGTAGGAGGCCTCGAATTTGAGAGCAGAGCAAGATGCAGAAATGATCCCTGGAGCAATGTAGGCAGCTAGGTAGACCTGTGAGTCTAAAGTCATCTTCCATGGCCAACAACCCCAGTGAGGATGAAGGGATGTGGCTGAATCAGCCTCTCTCTTCTCAATGCAGGGAAGATGGACACAATCAGGCCTGGGTGGGTTGCTGATCCCGGGCTTCCTAGGGTATATAGACCTTTATGACTTGTGAAAATGTCAACAGGAAGGTGGGGCAGCCTCCCTCTCATGGGACCCTTGAACAACTGTTAGGACAAGTGGTTGCCAAGGCAGTGACCTCATTCACTTCCCTGAAGGAAGTGACCTCACCTCACTTCCTTGGTGATGGAACTCTCTGAACGTGGGATCCAGGAGGCGAGGCACCCAGAGGCAATCCCAGTCCCAGTGGGGCTCCCTTGTTTTTTTCTGTACCAAGGCCAGAGTCATTCTTTCTTGGCACCTGGTGATTGTGTGGGTAGCCAAATGCCTTGAATGCTCTGAACAGGGGCCTTTCCTGAGAAAGAAGTGTTTGGCTCATTGCTGGCTCCTGACAACTATACAGAGATGGCCAAGGAGACCAGAGCTGAGACAGGACCGGCCACTGCTGGGGCACAAATTTTCACCCACCAGTCAGAGGTCAGAGTGGATAGATGCAGACCAAATACAGGGGTGTTTGTGTGTCTTAGTGGGGTGTGTGTTTCAATTTGGCATTTTGTCTCATGTTCTGAGATCATGTAGGAAAAACGTGTTTTGTTGTTGTTGTTGTTGTTGTTGTTGTTGGTTTGAAATGGAATGTTAACTAGTGAGTCTTTCTAAGTCAGTGGATCCCACTGGGTTTGTGGTTAAGAGAAATAGAGAGAAGAATGCAGCCGTGAATGTGTCCTGTCTAGTGGAAAATCTTTGCAGGACTCCTCAAGGCCAATTGATGAATGGACTGCTGCTTGTCTTGCAGATGGGAAACACCTACCAAGATCCCAAGTTCCTGTAATTCTTCAAGAATTTTGGCCACTCTCTGAAGGGGTTTCGTGTTTTTTGTGAACAAGATGGGTACCACCTTGAAGCTCTGTGACATGGCCATGGACTGTTATTGCTGACGGGAATTGCCAAGCATCTCAGAAAAGTAAAAATTAGCATGACTGGTAAGGATCTCTCTGGAGAATCCCTGCTTGCATAGATAGCCACCCAAGTTGCATGATTAGGAAGCTGTCAGTGCCACAGTGTTCAATTAAAGAAAAGTTTTTCTCCAGGGCTTCCTTCCTCCCTATTGTTCTGTTCCCCTGAATGTCAGGGAGGTGTTTGCCTTAGGGCACTCCTTTGGGAATCCCTCCAGAAAACAGTTTCAAACGAAAAGGAAGAGGCCCAATCTGTGCCTTTTAGGTAAAGTGCTTTGTAAAGGCTGTGTCTGAATCAGACTCTTGGCCCTGTGTGTGCTGTGTATTACATTCTCAGCACCCCAGAAACTCAAGAAAAATCCCATGTGTCCATGCACATCTAAAAGGATGAAAAAGAAGTGTAATATTGGATGTAGTATCTGCCCTTCCTCTGGTCAGGCTCCTGACACCGATGAAGTAAGAACAGGGAACCTCTGGGTCAAATGAGTTGTTCCAAGCCATCCAGTAACTAGCACACAGGTGTTTGGGTGTTTTCATGAGTCCAGTACACATAAAGAATCTACCCTGGCAGGTAGGAGGCCTCGAATTTGAGAAGCAGAGCAAGATGCAGAAATGATCCCTGGAGCCAATGTAGGCAGCTAGGTAGGACCTGTGAGGTCTAAAGTCATCTTCCATGGCCAACAACCCAGTGAGGATGAAGGGATGTGGCTGAATCAGCCTCTCTCTTCTCAATGCAGGGAAGATGGTCAAAATCAGGCCTGGGTGGGTTGCTGATTCCCGGGCTCCTAGGGTATATAGACCTTTATGACTTGTGAAAATGTCACAGGAAGGTGGGGGCAGCCTCCCTCTCATGGGACCCTTGGAAACAACTGTTAGGACAAAGTTGGTTTGCCAAGGCAGTGACCTCATTCACTTCCCTGAAGGAAGTGCCTCACCCTCACTTCCTTGGTAATGGAAACTCTCTGAACGTGGGATCCAGGAGGCGAGGCACCCAGAGGCAATTCCCAGTCCCAGTGGGCTCCCTTGTTTTTTCTGTACCAAGGCCAGAGTCATTCTTTCTTGGCACCTTCTGATGTGTGGGTAGCCAAATGCCTTGAAGTGGTCTGAACAGGGCCTTTCCTGAGAAAGAAGTGTTGGCTCATTGCTGGCTCCTGACAACTACACAGAGATGGCCACGGAGACCAGAGCTGAGACAGGATCGGCCACTGCTGGGGAACAAAATTTTCACCCACCTGTCAGAGGCCAGAGTGGATAGATGCAGACAAAATACAGGGGTGGTTTGTGTGTCTTAGTGGGTGTGTGTTTCAATTTGGCATTTTGTCTCATGTTCTGAGATCATGTAGGAAAAACGTGTTTGTTGTTGTTGTTGTTGTTTTTGTTGGTTTGAAATGGACTGTTAACTAGTGAGTCTTTCTATAGAGTCAGTGGATCCCACTGGGTTTGTGGTTAAAGAGAGTAGAGAGAAGAATGCACGTGAATGTGTCCTGTCTAGTGGAAAATCTTTGCAGGAATCCTCAAGGCCAATTGATGAATGGACTGCTGCTTGTCTTGCAGATGGGAAACACCTACCAAGATCCCAAGTTCCTGTATTCTTCCAGAATTTTGGCCACTCTCTGAAGGGGTTCCTGTTTTGTGAACAAGATGGGTACCACCTTGAAGCTCTGTGACAAGGCCATGGACTGGATTGCTGATGGGAATGCCAAGGATCTCAGAAAAGTAAAAATTAGCATGACTGGTAAGGATCTCTCTGGAGAATCCCTGCTTGCATAGATTAGCCACCCAAGTTGCAA
>NW_027552243.1:0-35509 GCF_045843805.1 Urocitellus parryii
GAGAAAACACAGTGAAAACTAAACATGAAAACTGTTTCTGCAAAGGAATGGTTTAACCTAAAAGAACGAAATTGAGTGAGCCAAGTTGGATTCGTTTACTGATAACTACCTGAACGGATCATCAAGATTGGGTGAAAAAATGTTTGCTGAGATTTCAGGAAACTCGTAGTTTTTTGGAAGCTTGGCAACCCCTTTCAAGGTAAGTCATTCTCGTCAGTCTCTGCTTGGGGCTACTTCAATGGCACACAAACCATAGCGATAGAACTTGGAACTACATTATTGTGCCAAGTTTCAAAGAGCTAGCACAAACCCTGTTTGATTTAGAGTTCCAACTACATGTATCCATATAGGAGAAAACAGAGTGAAACCTAAACATGAAAACGGTTACTGCAAAGGAACGGTTTAACCTAGAAGAACGAAATTTGGTGAGATAAGTGGGATTGGTGTACTGATCATTAACTGGAAGTATCATCAAGATTCGGTGAAAAAATGTTTGCTGAAATTTCAGGAAACTCGTAGTTTTTTGGAAGCTTGGCAACCCCTTTCAAGGAAAGTGATTCTCGTCAGTCTCTGGTTGGGGCTACTTCAATAGCACACAAAACATAGAGATAGAACTTGGAACTACATTATTGTGCCAAGTTTCAAAGAGCTAGCACAAACCGTGTTTGATTTAGAGTTCCAACTACATGTATCCATATAGGAGAAAACAGAGTGAAACCAAAACATGAAAACGGTTACTGCAAAGGAACGGTTTAACCTAGAAGAACGAAATTTGGTGAGCCAAGTGGGATTGGTGTACTGATCATTAAATGGAAGTATCATAAAGATTGGGTGAAAAAATGTTTGCTGAGATTTCAGGAAACTCGTAGTTTTTTGGAAGCTTGGCAACCCCTTTCAATGAAAGTGATTCTCGTCAGTCTCTGCTTGGGGCTACTTCAATGGCACACAAACCATAGCGATAGAACTTGGAACTACATTATTGTGCCAAGTTTCAAAGAGCTAGCACAAACCGTGTTTGATTTATAGTTCCAACTACATGTGTTCATATAGGAGAAAACAGAGTGAAACCTAAACATGAAAACGGTTACTGCAAAGGAACGGTTTAACCTAGAAGAACGAATTTGGTGAGATAAGTGGGATTGGTGTACTGATCATTAAATGGAAGTATCATCAAGATTCGGTGAAAAAATGTTTGCTGAGATTTCAGGAAACTCGTAGTTTTTGGAAGCTTGGCAACCCCTTTCAAGGAAAGTGATTCTCGTCAGTCTCTGTTTGGGGCTACTTCAATAGCACACAAAACATAGAGATAGAACTTGGAACTACATTATTGTGCCAAGTTTCAAAGAGCTAGCACAAACCGTGTTTGATTTAGAGTTCCAACTACATGTATCCATATAGGAGAAAACAGAGTGAAACCAAAACATGAAAACGGTTACTGCAAAGGAACGGTTTAACCTAGAAGAACGAAATTTGGTGAGCCAAGTGGGATTGGTGTACTGATCATTAAATGGAAGTATCATCAAGATTGGGTGAAAAAATGTTTGCTGAGACTTCAGGAAACTCGTAGTTTTATGGAAGCTTGGCAACCCCTTTCAAGGAAAGTGATTCTCATCAGTCTCTGCTTGGGGCTACTTCAATAGCACACAAACCATAGCGATAGAACTTGGAACTACATTATTGTGCCAATTTTCAAAGAGCTAGCACAAACCGTGTTTGATTTAGAGTTCCAACTACATGTATCCTTATAGGAGAAAACAGAGTGAAACCTAAACATGAAAACGGTTACTGCAAAGGAACGTTTAACCTAGAAGAAGGAAATTTGGTGAGCTAAGTGGGATTCGTGTACTGATCACTACCTGCAAGGATCATCAAGATTGGGTGAAAAAATGTTTGCTGAGATTTCCCGAAACTCATAGTTTTTTGGAAGCTTGGCAACCCCTTTAAGGAAAGTGATTCTCGTCAGTCTCTGCTTGGGGCTACTTCAATAGCACACAAAACATAGAGATAGAACTTGGAACTACATTATTGTGCCAAGTTTCAAAGAGCTAGCACAAACCGTGTTTGATTTAGAGTTCCAACTACATGTATCCATATAGGAGAAAACAGAGTGAAACCAAAACATGAAAACGGTTACTGCAAAGGAACGGTTTAACCTAGATGAACGAAATATGGTGAGCCAAGTGGGATTGGAGTACTGATCATTAAATGGAAGTATCATCAAGATTGGGTGAAAATATGTATGCTGAGATTACAGGAAACTCGTAGTTTTTTGGAAGCTCTGCAACCCCTTTCAATGAAAGGGATTCTCGTCAGTCTCTGCTTGGGGCTACTTCAATAGCACACAAACCATAGCGATAGAACTTGAAACTACATTATTGTGCCAAGTTTCAAAGAGCTAGCACAAACCGTGTTTGATTTAGAGTTCCAACTACATGTATCCATATAGGAGAAAACAGAGTGAAACCTAAACTTGAAAACGGTTACTGCAAAGGAACAGTTTAACCTAGAGGAACGAATTTTGGTGAGCCAAGTGGGATTCGTGTACTGATCACTACCTGCAAGTATTATCAAGATTGGGTGAAAAAATATTTGCTGAGATTTCAGGAAACTCGTAGTTTTTAGGAAGCTTGTCAACCCCTTTCAATGAAAGTGATTCTCGTCAGTCTCTGCTTGGGGCTACTTAAATAGCACACAAACCATAGCGATAGAACTTGGAACTACATTATTGTGCCAAGTTTCAAAGAGCTAGCACAAACCGTGTTTGATTTAGAGTTCCAACTACATGTATCCATATAGGAGAAAACAGAGTGAAAACTAAACATGAAAACTGTTTCTGCAAAGGAATGGTTTAACCTAAAAGAACGAAATTGAGTGAGCCAAGTTGGATTCGTGTACTGATAACTACCTGCAAGTATCATCAAGATTGGGTGAAAAAAATGTTTGCTGAGATTTCAGGAAACTCGTAGTTTTTTGGAAGCTTGGCAACCCCTTTCAATGTAAGTGATTCTCGTCACTCTCTGCTTGGGGCTACATCAGTAGCACACAAACCATAGCGATAGAACTTGGAACTACATTATTGTGCCAAGTTTCAAAGAGCTAGCACAAACCGTTTTTGATTTAGAGTTCCAAATACATGTATCCAAATAGGTGAAAACAGAGTGAAACCTAAACATTTAAACGGTTACTGCAAAGGAACGGTTTAACCTAGAAGAACGAAATTTGTTGAGCCAAGTGGGATTCGTGTACTGATAACTACCTGCAAGGATCATCAAGATTGGGTGAAAAAATATTTGCTGAGATTTCAGGAAACTCGTAGTTTTTTTGGAAGCTTGGCAACCCCTTTCAAAGTAAGTGATTCTCGTCAGTCTCTGCTTGGGGCTACTTCAATGGCACACAAACCATAGCGATAGAACTTGGAACTACATTATGGTGCCAAGTTTCAAAGAGCTAGCACAAACCGTGTTTGATTTAGAGTTCCAACTACATGTATCCATATAGGAGAAAACAGAGTGAAACCAAAACATGAAAACGGTTACTGCAAAGGAACAGTTTAACCAAGAAGAACGAAATTTGGTGAGCCAAGGGGGATTGGTGTACTGATCGTTAAATGGAAGTATCATCAAGATTGGGTGAAAAAATGTTTGCTGAGACTTCAGGAAACTCGTAGTTTTATGGAAGCTTGGCAACCCCTTTGAAGGAAAGTGATTCTCATCAGTCTCTGCTTGGGGCTACTTAAATAGCACACAAACCATAGCGGTAGAGCTTGGAACTACATTATTGTGCCAAGTTTCAAAGAGCTAGCACAAACCGTGTTTGATTTAGAGTTCCAACTACATGTATCCTTATAGGAGAAAACAGAGTGAAACCTAAACATGAAAACGGATTCTGCAAAGGAACGGTTTAACCTAGAAGAAGGAAATTTGGTGAGCTAAGTGGGATTCGTGTACTGATAACTACCTGCAAGGATCATCAAGATTGGGTGAAAAAATGTTTGCTGAGATTTCCCGAAACACGTAGTTTTTTGGAAGCTTGGCAACCCCTTTCAAGGAAAGTGATTCTCGTCAGTCTCTGCTTGGGGCTACTTCAATAGCACACAAAACATAGAGATAGAACTTGGAACTACATTATTGTGCCAAGTTTCAAAGAGCTAGCACAAACCGTGTTTGATTTAGGAGTTCCAACTACATGTATCCATATAGGAGAAAACAGAGTGAAACCAAAACATGAAAACGGTTACTGCAAAGGAACGGTTTAACCTAGATGAACGAAATTTGGTGAGCCAAGTGGGATTTGAGTACTGATCATTAAATGGAAGTATCATCAAGATTGGGTGAAAAAATGTTTGCTGAGATTACAGGAAACTCGTAGTTTTTTGGAAGCTCTGCAACCCCTTTCAATGAATGGGATTCTCGTTAGTCTCTGCTTGGGGCTACTTCAATAGCACACAAACCATAGCGATAGAACTTGGAACTACATTATTGTGCCAAGTTTCAAAGAGCTAGCACAAACCGTGTTTGATTTAGAGTTCCAACTACATGTATCCATATAGGAGAAAACAGAGTGAAACCTAAACTTGAAAACGGTTACTGCAAAGGACCGGTTTAACCTAGAAGAAGGAAATTTGGTGAGATAAGTGGGATTCGTGTACTGATAACTACCTGCAAGGATCATCAAGATTGGGTGAAAAAATGTTTGCTGAGATTTCCCGAAACTCGTAGTTTTTTGGAAGCTTGGCAACCCTTTTCAAGGAAAGTGATTCTCGTCAGTCTCTGCTTGGGCTTCTTTCAATAGCACACAAACCATAGCGATAGAACTTGGAACTACATTATTGTGCCAAGTTTCAAAGAGCTAGCACAAACCGTGTTTGATTTAGAGTTCCAACTACATGTATCCATATAGGAGAAAACAGAGTGAAACCAAAATATGAAAACGGTTACTGCAAAGGAAGGGTTTAAACTAGAAGAACGAAATTTGGTGATCCAAGTGGATTGGTGTACTAATCATTAAATGGAAGTATCATCAAGATTGGGTGAAAAAATGTTTGCTGAGATTTCAGGAAACTCGTAGTTTTTTGGACGCTTGGCAACCCCTTTCAATGAAAGTGATTCTCGTCAGTCTCTGCTTGGGGCTACTTCAATGGCACACAAACCATAGCGATAGAACTTGGAACTACATTATGGTGCCAAGTTTCAAAGAGCTAGCACAAACCGTGTTTGATTTAGAGTTCCAACTACATGTATCCATATACGAGAAAACAGAGTGAAACCTAAACATGAAAACGGTTACTGCAAAGGAACGGTTTAACCTAGAAGAAGGAAATTTGGTGAGCTAAGTGGGATTCGTGTACTGATAACTACCTGCAAGGATCATCAAGATTGGGTGAAAAAATGTTTGCTCAGATTTCCCGAAACTCGTAGTTTTTTGGAAGCTTGGCAACCCCTTTCAAGGAAAGTGATTCTCGTCAGTCTCTGCTTGGGGCTACTTCAATAGCACACAAAACATAGAGATAGAACTTGGAACTACATTATTGTGCCAAGTTTCAAAGAGCTAGCACAAACCGTGTTTGATTTAGAGTTCCAACTACATGTATCCATATAGGAGAAAACAGAGTGAAACCTAAACATGAAAACGGTTACTGCAAAGGAACGGTTTAACCTAGAAGAACGAAATTTGGTGAGCCAAGTGGGATTGGTGTACTGATCATTAAATGGAAGTATCATCAAGATTGGGTGAAAAAATGTTTGCTGAGATTTCAGGAAACTCGTAGTTTTTTATAAGCTTGGCAACCCCTTTCAATGAAAGTGATTCTCGTCAGTCTCTGCTTGGGGCTACTTCAATGGCACACAAACCATAGCGATAGAACTTGGAACTACATTATTGTGCCAAGTTTCAAAGAGCTAGCACAAACCGTGTTTGATTTAGAGTTCCAACTACATGTATCCATATAGGAGAAAACAGAGTGAAACCTAAACATGAAAACGGTTACTGCAAAGGAACGGTTTAACCTAGAAGAGCGAAATTTGGTGAGCCAAGTGGGATTGGTGTACTGATCATTAAATGGAAGTATCATCAAGATTGGGTGAAAAAATGTTTGCTGAGATTTCAGGAAACTCGTAGTTTTATGGAAGCTTGGCAACCCCTTTCAAGGAAAGTGATTCTCATCAGTCTCTGCTTGGGGCTACTTCAATAGCACACAAACCATAGCGGTAGAGCTTGGAACTACATTATTGTGCCAAGTTTCAAAGAGCTAGCACAAACCGTGTTTGATTTAGAGTTCCAACTACATGTAACCTTATAGGAGAAAACAGAGTGAAACCTAAACATGAAAAAGGTTACTGCAAAGGAACGGTTTAACCTAGAAGAAGGAAATTTGGTGAGCTAAGTGGGATTCGTGTACTGATAACTACCTGCAAGGATCATCAAGATTGGGTGAAAAAATGTTTGCTGAGATTTCCCGAAACTCGTAGTTTTTTGGAAGCTTGGCAACCCCTTTCAAGGAAAGTGATTCTCTTCAGTCTCTGCTTGGGGCTACTTCAATAGCACACAAAACATAGAGATAGAACTTGGAACTACATTATTGTGCCAAGTTTCAAAGAGCTAGCACAAACCGTGTTTGATTTAGAGTTCCAACTACATGTATCCATATAGGAGAAAACAGAGTGAAACCAAAACATGAAAACGGTTACTGCAAAGGAACGGTTTAACCTAGAAGAACGAAATTTGGTGAGCCAAGTGGGATTGGTGTACTGATCATTAAATGGAAGTATCATCAAGATTGGGTGAAAAAATGTTTGCTGAGATTTCAGGAAACTCGTAGTTTTTTGAAGCTTGGCAACCCCTTTCAATGAAAGTGATTCTCGTCAGTCTCTGCTTGGGGCTACTTCAATGGCACACAAACCATAGCGATAGAACTTGGAACTACATTATTGTGCCAAGTTTCAAAGAGCTAGCACAAACCGTGTTTGATTTAGAGTTCCAACTACATGTATCCATATACGAGAAAACAGAGTGAAACCTAAACATGAAAACGGTTACTGCAAAGGAACGGTTTAACCTAGAAGAAGGAAATTTGGTGAGCTAAGTGGGATTCGTGTACTGATAACTACCTGCAAGGATCATCAAGATTGGGTGAAAAAATGTTTGCTGAGATTTCCCGAAACTCGTAGTTTTTTGGAAGCTTGGCAACCCCTTTCAAGGAAAGTGATTCTCGTCAGTCTCTGCTTGGGGCTACTTCAATAGCACACAAAACATAGAGATAGAACTTGGAACTACATTATTGTGCCAAGTTTCAAAGAGCTAGCACAAACCGTGTTTGATTTAGAGTTCCAACTACATGTATCCATATAGGAGAAAACAGAGTGAAACCTAAACATGAAAACGGTTACTGCAAAGGAACGGTTTAACCTAGAAGAACGAAATTTGGTGAGCCAAGTGGGATTGGTGTACTGATCATTAAATGGGAAGTATCATCAAGATTGGGTGAAAAAATGTTTGCTGAGATTTCAGGAAACTCTTAGTTTTTTATAAGCTTGGCAACCCCTTTCAATGAAAGTGATTCTCATCAGTCTCTGCTTGGGGCTACTTCAATAGCACACAAACCATAGCGGTAGAGCTTGGAACTACATTATTGTGCCAAGTTTCAAAGAGCTAGCACAAACCGTGTTTGATTTAGAGTTCCAACTACATGTATCCTTATAGGAGAAAACAGAGTGAAACCTAAACATGAAAAAGGTTACTGCAAAGGAACGGTTTAACCTAGAGGAAGGAAATTTGGTGAGCTAAGTGGGATTCGTGTACTGATAACTACCTGCAAAGATCATCAAGATTGGGTGAAAAAATGTTTGCTGAGATTTCCCGAAACTCGTAGTTTTTTGGAAGCTTGGCAACCCCTTTCAAGGAAAGTGATTCTCGTCAGTCTCTGCTTGGGGCTACTTCAATAGCACACAAAACATAGAGATAGAACTTGGAACTACATTATTGTGCCAAGTTTCAAAGAGCTAGCACAAACCGTGTTTGATTTAGAGTTCCAACTACATGTATCCATATAGGAGAAAACAGAGTGAAACCAAAACATGAAAACGGTTACTGCAAAGGAACGGTTTAACCTAGAAGAACGAAATTTGGTGAGCTAAGTGGGATTCGTGTACTGATAACTACCTGCAAGGATCATCAAGATTGGGTGAAAAAATGTTTGCTGAGATTTCAGGAAACTCGTAGTTTTTTGAAGCTTGGCAACCCCTTTCAATGAAAGTGATTCTCGTCAGTCTCTGCTTGGGGCTACTTCAATGGCACACAAACCATAGCGATAGAACTTGGAACTACATTATTGTGCCAAGTTTCAAAGAGCTAGCACAAACCGTGTTTGATTTAGAGTTCCAACTACATGTATCCATATACGAGAAAACAGAGTGAAACCTAAACATGAAAACGGTTACTGCAAAGGAACGGTTTAACCTAGAAGAAGGAAATTTGGTGAGCTAAGTGGGATTCGTGTACTGATAACTACCTGCAAGGATCATCAAGATTGGGTGAAAAAAATGTTTGCTGAGATTTCCCGAAACTCGTAGTTTTTGGAAGCTTGGCAACCCCTTTCAAGGAAAGTGATTCTCATCAGTCTCTGCTTGGGGCTACTTCAATAGCACACAAAACATAGAGATAGAACTTGGAACTACATTATTGTGCCAAGTTTCAAAGAGCTAGCACAAACCGTGTTTGATTTAGAGTTCCAACTACATGTATCCATATAGGAGAAAACAGAGTGAAACCTAAACATGAAAACGGTTACTGCAAAGGAACGGTTTAACCTAGAAGAACGAAATTTGGTGAGCCAAGTGGGATTGGTGTACTGATCATTAAATGGAAGTATCATCAAGATTGGGTGAAAAAATGTTTGCTGAGATTTCAGGAAACTCGTAGTTTTTTATAAGCTTGGCAACCCCTTTCAATGAAAGTGATTCTCATCAGTCTCTGCTTGGGGCTACTTCAATAGCACACAAACCATAGCGGTAGAGCTTGGAACTACATTATTGTGCCAAGTTTCAAAGAGCTAGCACAAACCGTGTTTGATTTAGAGTTCCAACTACATGTATCCTTATAGGAGAAAACAGAGTGAAACCTAAACATGAAAAAGGTTACTGCAAAGGAACGGTTTAACCTAGAGGAGGAAATTTGGTGAGCTAAGTGGGATTCGTGTACTGATAACTACCTGCAAAGATCATCAAGATTGGGTGAAAAAATGTTTGCTGAGATTTCCCGAAACTCGTAGTTTTTGGAAGCTTGGCAACCCCTTTCAAGGAAAGTGATTCTCATCAGTCTCTGCTTGGGGCTACTTCAATAGCACACAAAACATAGAGATAGAACTTGGAACTACATTATTGTGCCAAGTTTCAAAGAGCTAGCACAAACCGTGTTTGATTTAGAGTTCCAACTACATGTATCCATATAGGAGAAAACAGAGTGAAACCAAAAACATGAAAACGGTTACTGCAAAGGAACGGTTTAACCTAGAAGAACGAAATTTGGTGAGCTAAGTGGGATTCGTGTACTGATAACTACCTGCAAGGATCATCAAGATTGGGTGAAAAAATGTTTGCTGAGATTTCAGGAAACTCGTAGTTTTTGAAGCTTGGCAACCCCTTTCAATGAAAGTGATTCTCGTCAGTCTCTGCTTGGGGCTACTTCAATGGCACACAAACCATAGCGATAGAACTTGGAACTACATTATTGTGCCAAGTTTCAAAGACCTAGCACAAACCGTGTTTGATTTAGAGTTCCAACTACATGTATCCATATACGAGAAAACAGAGTGAAACCTAAACATGAAAACGGTTACTGCAAAGGAACGGTTTAACCTAGAAGAAGGAAATTTGGTGAGCTAAGTGGGATTCGTGTACTGATAACTACCTGCAAGGATCATCAAGATTGGGTGAAAAAATGTTTGCTGAGATTTCCCGAAACTCGTAGTTTTTTGGAAGCTTGGCAACCCCTTTCAAGGAAAGTGATTCTCGTCAGTCTCTGCTTGGGGCTACTTCAATAGCACACAAAACATAGAGATAGAACTTGGAACTACATTATTGTGCCAAGTTTCAAAGAGCTAGCACAAACCGTGTTTGATTTAGAGTTCCAACTACATGTATCCATATAGGAGAAAACAGAGTGAAACCAAAACATGAAAACGGTTACTGCAAAGGAACGATTTAACCTAGAAGAACGAAATTTGGTGAGCCAAGTGGGATTGGTTTACTGATCATTAAATGGAAGTATCATCAAGATTGGGTGAAAAAATGTTTGCTGAGAATTCAGGAAACTCGTAGTTTTTTGGAAGCTTGGCAACCCCTTTCAATGAAAGTGATTCTCGTCAGTCTCTGCTTGGGGCTACTTCAATGGCACACAAACCATAGCGATAGAACTTGGAACTACATTATGGTGCCAAGTTTCAAAGAGCTAGCACAAACCGTGTTTGATTTAGAGTTCCAACTACATGTGTTCATATAGGAGAAAACAGAGTGAAACCTAAACATGAAAACGGTTACTGCAAAGGAACGGTTTAACCTAGAAGAACGAAATTTGGTGAGATAAGTGGGATTGGTGTACTGATCATTAAATGGAAGTATCATCAAGATTGGGTGAAAAAATGTTTGCTGAGACTTCAGGAAACTCGTAGTTTTATGGAAGCTTGGCAACCCCTTTCAAGGAAAGTGATTCTCATCAGTCTCTGCTTGGGGCTACTTCAATAGCACACAAACCATAGCGGTAGAGCTTGGAACTACATTATTGTGCCAAGTTTCAAAGAGCTAGCACAAACCGTGTTTGATTTAGAGTTCCAACTACATGTATCCATATAGGAGAAAACAGAGTGAAACCTAAACATGAAAACGGTTACTGCAAAGGAACGGTTAAACCTAGAAGAAGGAAATTTGGTGAGCTAAGTGGGATTCGTGTACTGATAACTACCTGCAAGGATCATCAAGATTGGGTGAAAAAATGTTTGCTGAGATTTCCCGAAACTCGTAGTTTTTTGGAAGCTTGGCAACCCCTTTCAAGGAAAGTGATTCTCGTCAGTCTCTGCTTGGGGCTACTTCAATGGCACACAAACCATAGCGATAGAACTTGGAACTACATTATGGTGCCAAGTTTCAAAGAGCTAGCACAAACCGTGTTTGATTAGAGTTCCAACTACATGTGTTCATATAGGAGAAAACAGAGTGAAACCTAAACATGAAAACGGTTACTGCAAAGGAACGGTTTAACCTAGAAGAACGAAATTTGGTGAGATAAGTGGGATTGTGTACTGATCATTAAATGGAAGTATCATCAAGATTGGGTGAAAAAAATGTTTGCTGAGACTTCAGGAAACTCGTAGTTTTATGGAAGCTTGGCAACCCCTTTCAAGGAAAGTGATTCTCATCAGTCTCTGCTTGGGGCTACTTCAATAGCACACAAACCATAGCGGTAGAGCTTGGAACTACATTATTGTGCCAAGTTTCAAAGAGCTAGCACAAACCGTGTTTGATTTAGAGTTCCAACTACATGTATCCATATAGGAGAAAACAGAGTGAAACCTAAACATGAAAACGGTTACTGCAAAGGAACGGTTTAACCTAGAAGAAGGAAATTTGGTGAGCTAAGTGGGATTCGTGTACTGATAACTACCTGCAAGGATCATCAAGATTGGGTGAAAAAATGTTTGCTGAGATTTCCCGAAACTCGTAGTTTTTTGGAAGCTTGGCAACCCTTTCAAGGAAAGTGATTCTCGTCAGTCTCTGCTTGGGGCTACTTCAATGGCACACAAACCATAGCGATAGAACTTGGAACTACATTATGGTGCCAAGTTTCAAAGAGCTAGCACAAACCGTGTTTGATTTAGAGTTCCAACTACATGTGTTCATATAGGAGAAAACAGAGTGAAACCTAAACATGAAAACGGTTACTGCAAAGGAACGGTTTAACCTAGAAGAACGAAATTTGGTGAGATAAGTGGATTGGTGTACTGATCATTAAATGGAAGTATCATCAAGATTGGGTGAAAAAATGTTTGCTGAGACTTCAGGAAACTCGTAGTTTTATGGAAGCTTGGCAACCCCTTTCAAGGAAAGTGATTCTCATCAGTCTCTGCTTGGGGCTACTTCAATAGCACACAAACCATAGCGGTAGAGCTTGGAACTACATTATTGTGCCAAGTTTCAAAGAGCTAGCACAAACCGTGTTTGATTTAGAGTTCCAACTACATGTATCCATATAGGAGAAAACAGAGTGAAACCTAAACATGAAAACGGTTACTGCAAAGGAACGGTTTAACCTAGAAGAAGGAAATTTGGTGAGCTAAGTGGGATTCGTGTACTGATAACTACCTGCAAGGATCATCAAGATTGGGTGAAAAAATGTTTGCTGAGATTTCCCGAAACTCGTAGTTTTTTGGAAGCTTGGCAACCCCTTTCAAGGAAAGTGATTCTCGTCAGTCTCTGCTTGGGGCTACTTCAATGGCACACAAAACATAGAGATAGAACTTGGAACTACATTATTGTGCCAAGTTTCAAAGAGCTAGCACAAACCGTGTTTGATTTAGAGTTCCAACTACAAGTATCCATATAGGAGAAAACAGAGTGAAACCTAAACATGAAAACGGTTACTGCAAAGGAACTGTTTAACCTAGAAGAACGAAATTTGGTGAGCCAAGTGGGATTGGTGTACTGATCATTAAATGGAAGTATCATCAAGATTGGGTGAAAAAATGTTTGCTGAGATTTCAGGAAACTCGTAGTTTTATGGAAGCTTGGCAACCCCTTTCAAGGAAAGTGATTCTCATCAGTCTCTGCTTGGGGCTACTTCAATAGCACACAAACCATAGCGGTAGAGCTTGGAACTACATTATTGTGCCAAGTTTCAAAGAGCTAGCACAAACCGTGTTTGATTTAGAGTTCCAACTACATGTATCCTTATAGGAGAAAACAGAGTGAAACCTAAACATGAAAAAGGTTACTGCAAAGGAACGGTTTAACCTAGAGGAAGGAAATTTGGTGAGCTAAGTGGGATTCGTGTACTGATAACTACCTGCAAGGATCATCAAGATTGGGTGAAAAAATGTTTGCTGAGATTTCCCGAAACTCGTAGTTTTTTGGAAGCTTGGCAACCCCTTTCAAGGAAAGTGATTCTCGTCAGTCTCTGCTTGGGGCTACTTCAATAGCACACAAAACATAGAGATAGAACTTGGAACTACATTATTGTGCCAAGTTTCAAAGAGCTAGCACAAACCGTGTTTGATTTAGAGTTCCAACTACATGTATCCATATAGGAGAAAACAGAGTGAAACCAAAACATGAAAACGGTTACTGCAAAGGAACGGTTTAACCTAGAAGAACGAAATTTGGTGAGCTAAGTGGGATTCGTGTACTGATAACTACCTGCAAGGATCATCAAGATTGGGTGAAAAAATGTTTGCTGAGATTTCAGGAAACTCGTAGTTTTTTGAAGCTTGGCAACCCTTTCAATGAAAGTGATTCTCGTCAGTCTCTGCTTGGGGCTACTTCAATGGCACACAAACCATAGCGATAGAACTTGGAACTACATTATTGTGCCAAGTTTCAAAGACCTAGCACAAACCGTGTTTGATTTAGAGTTCCAACTACATGTATCCTTATACGAGAAAACAGAGTGAAACCTAAACATGAAAACGGTTACTGCAAAGGAACGGTTTAACCTAGAAGAAGGAAATTTGGTGAGCTAAGTGGGATTCGTGTACTGATAACTACCTGCAAGGATCATCAAGATTGGGTGAAAAAATGTTTGCTGAGATTTCCCGGAAACTCGTAGTTTTTTGGAAGCTTGGCAACCCCTTTCAAGGAAAGTGATTCTCGTCAGTCTCTGCTTGGGGCTACTTCAATAGCACACAAAACATAGAGATAGAACTTGGAACTACATTATTGTGCCAAGTTTCAAAGAGCTAGCACAAACCGTGTTGATGTAGAGTTCCAACTACATGTATCCATATAGGAGAAAACAGAGTGAAACCAAAACATGAAAACGGTTACTGCAAAGGAACGGTTTAACCTAGAAGAACGAAATTTAGTGAGCCAAGTGGGATTGGTGTACTGATCATTAATGGAAGTATCATCAAGATTGGGTGAAAAAATGTTTGCTGAGATTTCCCGAAACTCGTAGTTTTTTGGAAGCTTGGCAACCCCTTTCAAGGAAAGTGATTCTCGTCAGTCTCTGCTTGGGGCTACTTCAATGGCACACAAACCATAGCGATAGAACTTGGAACTACATTATTGTGCCAAGTTTCAAAGAGCTAGCACAAACCGTGTTTGATTTAGAGTTCCAACTACATGTATCCATATAGGAGAAAACAGAGTGAAACCTAAACATGAAAACGGTTACTGCAAAGGAACGGTTTAACCTAGAAGAGCGAAATTTGGTGAGCCAAGTGGGATTGGTGTACTGATCATTAAATGGAAGTATCATCAAGATTGGGTGAAAAAATGTTTGCTGAGATTTCAGGAAACTCGTAGTTTTATGGAAGCTTGGCAACCCCTTTCAAGGAAAGTGATTCTCATCAGTCTCTGCTTGGGGCTACTTCAATAGCACACAAACCATAGCGGTAGAGCTTGGAACTACATTATTGTGCCAAGTTTCAAAGAGCTAGCACAAACCGTGTTTGATTTAGAGTTCCAACTACATGTAACCTTATAGGAGAAAACAGAGTGAAACCTAAACATGAAAAAGGTTACTGCAAAGGAACGGTTTAACCTAGAAGAAGGAAATTTGGTGAGCTAAGTGGGATTCGTGTACTGATAACTACCTGCAAGGATCATCAAGATTGGGTGAAAAAATGTTTGCTGAGATTTCCCGAAACTCGTAGTTTTTTGGAAGCTTGGCAACCCCTTTCAAGGAAAGTGATTCTCGTCAGTGTCTGCTTGGGGCTACTTCAATAGCACACAAAACATAGAGATAGAACTTGGAACTACATTATTGTGCCAAGTTTCAAAGAGCTAGCACAAACCGTTTTTGATTTAGAGTTCCAACTACATGTATCCATATAGGAGAAAACAGAGTGAAACCAAAACATGAAAACGGTTACTGCAAAGGAACGGTTTAACCTAGAAGAACGAAATTTGGTGAGCCAAGTGGGATTGGTGTACTGATCATTAAATGGAAGTATCATCAAGATTGGGTGAAAAAATGTTTGCTGAGATTTCAGGAAACTCGTAGTTTTTTGAAGCTTGGCAACCCCTTTCAATGAAAGTGATTCTCGTCAGTCTCTGCTTGGGGCTACTTCAATGGCACACAAACCATAGCGATAGAACTTGGAACTACATTATTGTGCCAAGTTTCAAAGAGCTAGCACAAACCGTGTTTGATTTAGAGTTCCAACTACATGTATCCATATACGAGAAAACAGAGTGAAACCTAAACATGAAAACGGTTACTGCAAAGGAACGGTTTAACCTAGAAGAAGGAAATTTGGTGAGCTAAGTGGGATTCGTGTACTGATAACTACCTGCAAGGATCATCAAGATTGGGTGAAAAAATGTTTGCTGAGATTTCCCCAAAACTCGTAGTTTTTTGGAAGCTTGGCAACCCCTTTCAAGGAAAGTGATTCTCGTCAGTCTCTGCTTGGGGCTACTTCAATAGCACACAAAACATAGAGATAGAACTTGGAACTACATTATTGTGCCAAGTTTCAAAGAGCTAGCACAAACCGTGTTTGATTTAGAGTTCCAACTACATGTATCCATATAGGAGAAAACAGAGTGAAACCTAAACATGAAACGGTTACTGCAAAGGAACGGTTTAACCTAGAAGAACGAAATTTGGTGAGCCAAGTGGGATTGGTGTACTGATCATTAAATGGAAGTATCATCAAGATTGGGTGAAAAAATGTTTGCTGAGATTTCAGGAAACTCGTAGTTTTTTATAAGCTTGGCAACCCCTTTCAATGAAAGTGATTCTCATCAGTCTCTGCTTGGGGCTACTTCAATAGCACACAAACCATAGCGGTAGAGCTTGGAACTACATTATTGTGCCAAGTTTCAAAGAGCTAGCACAAACCGTGTTTGATTTAGAGTTCCAACTACATGTATCCTTATAGGAGAAAACAGAGTGAAACCTAAACATGAAAAAGGTTACTGCAAAGGAACGGTTTAACCTAGAGGAAGGAAATTTGGTGAGCTAAGTGGGATTCGTGTACTGATAACTACTGCAAAGATCATCAAGATTGGGTGAAAAAATGTTTGCTGAGATTTCCCGAAACTCGTAGTTTTTTGGAAGCTTGGCAACCCCTTTCAAGGAAAGTGATTCTCATCAGTCTCTGCTTGGGGCTACTTCAATAGCACACAAAACATAGAGATAGAACTTGGAACTACATTATTGTGCCAAGTTTCAAAGAGCTAGCACAAACCGTGTTTGATTTAGAGTTCCAACTACATGTATCCATATAGGAGAAAACAGAGTGAAACCAAAACATGAAAACGGTTACTGCAAAGGAACGGTTTAACCTAGAAGAACGAAATTTGGTGAGCTAAGTGGGATTCGTGTACTGATAACTACCTGCAAGGATCATCAAGATTGGGTGAAAAAATGTTTGCTGAGATTTCAGGAAACTCGTAGTTTTTTGAAGCTTGGCAACCCCTTTCAATGAAAGTGATTCTCGTCAGTCTCTGCTTGGGGCTACTTCAATGGCACACAAACCATAGCGATAGAACTTGGAACTACATTATTGTGCCAAGTTTCAAAGACCTAGCACAAACCGTGTTTGATTTAGAGTTCCAACTACATGTATCCATATACGAGAAAACAGAGTGAAACCTAAACATGAAAACGGTTACTGCAAAGGAACGGTTTAACCTAGAAGAAGGAAATTTGGTGAGCTAAGTGGGATTCGTGTACTGATAACTACCTGCAAGGATCATCAAGATTGGGTGAAAAAATGTTTGCTGAGATTTCCCGAAACTCGTAGTTTTTTGGAAGCTTGGCAACCCCTTTCAAGGAAAGTGATTCTCGTCAGTCTCTGCTTGGGGCTACTTCAATAGCACACAAAACATAGAGATAGAACTTGGAACTACATTATTGTGCCAAGTTTCAAAGAGCTAGCACAAACCGTGTTTGATTTAGAGTTCCAACTACATGTATCCATATAGGAGAAAACAGAGTGAAACCAAAACATGAAAACGGTTACTGCAAAGGAACGATTTAACCTAGAAGAACGAAATTTGGTGAGCCAAGTGGGATTGGTTTACTGATCATTAAATGGAAGTATCATCAAGATTGGGTGAAAAAATGTTTGCTGAGAATTCAGGAAACTCGTAGTTTTTTGGAAGCTTGGCAACCCCTTTCAATGAAAGTGATTCTCGTCAGTCTCTGCTTGGGGCTACTTCAATGGCACACAAACCATAGCGATAGAACTTGGAACTACATTATGGTGCCAAGTTTCAAAGAGCTAGCACAAACCGTGTTTGATTTAGAGTTCCAACTACATGTGTTCATATAGGAGAAAACAGAGTGAAACCTAAACATGAAAACGGTTACTGCAAAGGAACGGTTTAACCTAGAAGAACGAAATTTGGTGAGATAAGTGGGATTGGTGTACTGATCATTAAATGGAAGTATCATCAAGATTGGGTGAAAAAATGTTTGCTGAGACTTCAGGAAACTCGTAGTTTTATGGAAGCTTGGCAACCCCTTTCAAGGAAAGTGATTCTCATCAGTCTCTGCTTGGGGCTACTTCAATAGCACACAAACCATAGCGGTAGAGCTTGGAACTACATTATTGTGCCAAGTTTCAAAGAGCTAGCACAAACCGTGTTTGATTTAGAGTTCCAACTACATGTATCCATATAGGAGAAAACAGAGTGAAACCTAAACATGAAAACGGTTACTGCAAAGGAACGGTTTAACCTAGAAGAAGGAAATTTGGTGAGCTAAGTGGGATTCGTGTACTGATAACTACCTGCAAGGATCATCAAGATTGGGTGAAAAAATGTTTGCTGAGATTTCCCGAAACTCGTAGTTTTTTGGAAGCTTGGCAACCCCTTTCAAGGAAAGTGATTCTCGTCAGTCTCTGCTTGGGGCTACTTCAATGGCACACAAACCATAGCGATAGAACTTGGAACTACATTATGGTGCCAAGTTTCAAAGAGCTAGCACAAACCGTGTTTGATTTAGAGTTCCAACTACATGTGTTCATATAGGAGAAAACAGAGTGAAACCTAAACATGAAAACGGTTACTGCAAAGGAACGGTTTAACCTAGAAGAACGAAATTTGGTGAGATAAGTGGGATTGGTGTACTGATCATTAAATGGAAGTATCATCAAGATTGGGTGAAAAAATGTTTGCTGAGACTTCAGGAAACTCGTAGTTTTATGGAAGCTTGGCAACCCCTTTCAAGGAAAGTGATTCTCATCAGTCTCTGCTTGGGGCTACTTCAATAGCACACAAACCATAGCGGTAGAGCTTGGAACTACATTATTGTGCCAAGTTTCAAAGAGCTAGCACAAACCGTGTTTGATTTAGAGTTCCAACTACATGTATCCATATAGGAGAAAACAGAGTGAAACCTAAACATGAAAACGGTTACTGCAAAGGAACGGTTTAACCTAGAAGAAGGAAATTTGGTGAGCTAAGTGGGATTCGTGTACTGATAACTACCTGCAAGGATCATCAAGATTGGGTGAAAAAATGTTTGCTGAGATTTCCCGAAACTCGTAGTTTTTTGGAAGCTTGGCAACCCCTTTCAAGGAAAGTGATTCTCGTCAGTCTCTGCTTGGGGCTACTTCAATGGCACACAAAACATAGAGATAGAACTTGGAACTACATTATTGTGCCAAGTTTCAAAGAGCTAGCACAAACCGTGTTTGATTTAGAGTTCCAACTACAAGTATCCATATAGGAGAAAACAGAGTGAAACCTAAACATGAAAACGGTTACTGCAAAGGAACTGTTTAACCTAGAAGAACGAAATTTGGTGAGCCAAGTGGGATTGGTGTACTGATCATTAAATGGAAGTATCATCAAGATTGGGTGAAAAAATGTTTGCTGAGATTTCAGGAAACTCGTAGTTTTATGGAAGCTTGGCAACCCCTTTCAAGGAAAGTGATTCTCATCAGTCTCTGCTTGGGGCTACTTCAATAGCACACAAACCATAGCGGTAGAGCTTGGAACTACATTATTGTGCCAAGTTTCAAAGAGCTAGCACAAACCGTGTTTGATTTAGAGTTCCAACTACATGTATCCTTATAGGAGAAAACAGAGTGAAACCTAAACATGAAAAAGGTTACTGCAAAGGAACGGTTTAACCTAGAGGAAGGAAATTTGGTGAGCTAAGTGGGATTCGTGTACTGATAACTACCTGCAAGGATCATCAAGATTGGGTGAAAAAATGTTTGCTGAGATTTCCCGAAACTCGTAGTTTTTTGGAAGCTTGGCAACCCCTTTCAAGGAAAGTGATTCTCGTCAGTCTCTGCTTGGGGCTACTTCAATAGCACACAAAACATAGAGATAGAACTTGGAACTACATTATTGTGCCAAGTTTCAAAGAGCTAGCACAAACCGTGTTTGATTTAGAGTTCCAACTACATGTATCCATATAGGAGAAAACAGAGTGAAACCAAAACATGAAAACGGTTACTGCAAAGGAACGGTTTAACCTAGAAGAACGAAATTTGGTGAGCTAAGTGGGATTCGTGTACTGATAACTACCTGCAAGGATCATCAAGATTGGGTGAAAAAATGTTTGCTGAGATTTCAGGAAACTCGTAGTTTTTTGAAGCTTGGCAACCCCTTTCAATGAAAGTGATTCTCGTCAGTCTCTGCTTGGGGCTACTTCAATGGCACACAAACCATAGCGATAGAACTTGGAACTACATTATTGTGCCAAGTTTCAAAGACCTAGCACAAACCGTGTTTGATTTAGAGTTCCAACTACATGTATCCTTATACGAGAAAACAGAGTGAAACCTAAACATGAAAACGGTTACTGCAAAGGAACGGTTTAACCTAGAAGAAGGAAATTTGGTGAGCTAAGTGGGATTCGTGTACTGATAACTACCTGCAAGGATCATCAAGATTGGGTGAAAAAATGTTTGCTGAGATTTCCCGAAACTCGTAGTTTTTTGGAAGCTTGGCAACCCCTTTCAAGGAAAGTGATTCTCGTCAGTCTCTGCTTGGGGCTACTTCAATAGCACACAAAACATAGAGATAGAACTTGGAACTACATTATTGTGCCAAGTTTCAAAGAGCTAGCACAAACCGTGTTTGATGTAGAGTTCCAACTACATGTATCCATATAGGAGAAAACAGAGTGAAACCAAAACATGAAAACGGTTACTGCAAAGGAACGGTTTAACCTAGAAGAACGAAATTTGGTGAGCCAAGTGGGATTGGTGTACTGATCATTAAATGGAAGTATCATCAAGATTGGGTGAAAAAATGTTTGCTGAGATTTCAGGAAACTCGTAGTTTTATGGAAGCTTGGCAACCCCTTTCAAGGAAAGTGATTCTCATCAGTCTCTGCTTGGGGCTACTTCAATAGCACACAAACCATAGCGGTAGAGCTTGGAACTACATTATTGTGCCAAGTTTCAAAGAGCTACCACAAACCGTGTTTGATTTAGAGTTCCAACTACATGTATCCATATAGGAGAAAACAGAGTGAAACCAAAACATGGAAACGGTTACTGCAAAGGAACGGTTTAACCTAGAAGAACGAAATTTGGTGAGCCAAGTGGGATTGGTGTACTGATCATTAAATGGAAGTATCATCAAGATTGGGTGAAAAAATGTTTGCTGAGATTTCAGGAAACTCATAGTTTTTTATAAGCTTGGCAACCCCTTTCAATGAAAGTGATTCTCGTCAGTCTCTGCTTGGGGCTACTTCAATGGCACACAAACCATAGCGATAGAACTTGGAACTACATTA
The DNA here is from genome assembly GCF_045843805.1 of Urocitellus parryii. Classification (NCBI taxonomy): domain Eukaryota; kingdom Metazoa; phylum Chordata; class Mammalia; order Rodentia; family Sciuridae; genus Urocitellus; species Urocitellus parryii. The sequence continues at coordinate 20,914 of NW_027552243.1, forward strand.
TTGTGCCAAGTTTCAAAGAGCTAGCACAAACCGTGTTTGATTTAGAGTTCCAACTACATGTATCCTTATAGGAGAAAACAGAGTGAAACCTAAACATGAAAACGGTTACTGCAAAGGAACGGTTTAACCTAGAAGAAGGAAATTTGGTGAGCTAAGTGGGATTCGTGTACTGATAACTACCTGCAAGGATCATCAAGATTGGGTGAAAAAATGTTTGCTGAGATTTCCCGAAACTCGTAGTTTTTTGGAAGCTTGGCAACCCCTTTCAATGAAAGTGATTCTCGTCAGTCTCTGCTTGGGGCTACTTCAATGGCACACAAACCATAGCGATAGAACTTGGAACTACATTATGGTGCCAAGTTTCAAAGAGCTAGCACAAACCGTGTTTGATTTAGAGTTCCAACAATATGTGTTCATATAGGAGAAAACAGAGTGAAACCTAAACATGAAAACGGTTACTGCAAAGGAACGGTTTAACCTAGAAGAACGAAATTTGGTGAGATAAGTGGGATTGGTGTACTGATCATTAAATGGAAGTATCATCAAGATTCGGTGAAAAAATGTTTGCTGAGATTTCAGGAAACTCGTAGTTTTTTGGAAGCTTGGCAACCCCTTTCAATGAAAGTGATTCTCGTCAGTTTCTGCTTGGGGCTACTTCAATGGCACACAAACCATAGCGATAGAACTTGGAACTACATTATTGTGCCAAGTTTCAAAGAGCTAGCACAAACCGTGTTTGATTTAGAGTTCCAACTACATGTATCCATATAGGAGAAAACAGAGTGAAACCTAAACATGAAAACGGTTACTGCGAAGGAACGGTTTAACCTAGAAGAACGAAATTTGGTGAGCCAAGTGGGATTGGTGTACTGATCATTAAATGGAAGTATCATCAAGATTGGGTGAAAAAATGTTTGCTGAGATTTCAGGAAACTCGTAGTTTTATGGAAGCTTGGCAACCCCTTTCAAGGAAAGTGATTCTCATCAGTCTCTGCTTGGGGCTACTTCAATAGCACACAAACCATAGCGGTAGAGCTTGGAACTACATTATTGTGCCAAGTTTCAAAGAGCTAGCACAAACCGTGTTTGATTTAGAGTTCCAACTACATGTATCCTTATAGGAGAAAACAGAGTGAAACCTAAACATGAAAAAGGTTACTGCAAAGGAACGGTTTAACCTAGAGGAAGGAAATTTGGTGAGCTAAGTGGGATTCGTGTACTGATAACTACCTGCAAAGATCATCAAGATTGGGTGAAAAAATGTTTGCTGAGATTTCCCGAAACTCGTAGTTTTTTGGAAGCTTGGCAACCCCTTTCAAGGAAAGTGATTCTCGTCAGTCTCTGCTTGGGGCTACTTCAATAGCACACAAAACATAGAGATAGAACTTGGAACTACATTATTGTGCCAAGTTTCAAAGAGCTAGCACAAACCGTGTTTGATTTAGAGTTCCAACTACATGTATCCATATAGGAGAAAACAGAGTGAAACCAAAACATGAAAACGGTTACTGCAAAGGAACGGTTTAACCTAGAAGAACGAAATTTGGTGAGCTAAGTGGGATTCGTGTACTGATAACTACCTGCAAGGATCATCAAGATTGGGTGAAAAAATGTTTGCTGAGATTTCAGGAAACTCGGTAGTTTTTTGAAGCTTGGCAACCCCTTTCAATGAAAGTGATTCTCGTCAGTCTCTGCTTGGGGCTACTTCAATGGCACACAAACCATAGCGATAGAACTTGGAACTACATTATTGTGCCAAGTTTCAAAGACCTAGCACAAACCGTGTTTGATTTAGAGTTCCAAACTACATGTATCCATATACGAGAAAACAGAGTGAAACCTAAACATGAAAACGGTTACTGCAAAGGAACGGTTTAACCTAGAAGAAGGAAATTTGGTGAGCTAAGTGGGATTCGTGTACTGATAACTACCTGCAAGGATCATCAAGATTGGGTGAAAAAATGTTTGCTGAGATTTCCCGAAACTCGTAGTTTTTTGGAAGCTTGGCAACCCCTTTCAAGGAAAGTGATTCTCGTCAGTCTCTGCTTGGGGCTACTTCAATAGCACACAAAACATAGAGATAGAACTTGGAACTACATTATTGTGCCAAGTTTCAAAGAGCTAGCACAAACCGTGTTTGATTTAGAGTTCCAACTACATGTATCCATATAGGAGAAACAGAGTGAAAACCAAAACATGAAAACGGTTACTGCAAAGGAACGATTTAACCTAGAAGAACGAAATTTGGTGAGCCAAATGGGATTGGTTTACTGATCATTAAATGGAAGTATCATCAAGATTGGGTGAAAAAAATGTTTGCTGAGAATTCAGGAAACTCGTAGTTTTTTGGAAGCTTGGCAACCCCTTTCAATGAAAGTGATTCTCGTCAGTCTCTGCTTGGGGCTACTTCAATGGCACACAAACCCATAGCGATAGAACTTGGAACTACATTATGGTGCCAAGTTTCAAAGAGCTAGCACAAACCGTGTTTGATTTAGAGTTCCAACTACATGTGTTCATATAGGAGAAAACAGAGTGAAACCTAAACATGAAAACGTTACTGCAAAGGAACGGTTTAACCTAGAAGAACGAAATTTGGTGAGATAAGTGGGATTGGTGTACTGATCATTAAATGGAAGTATCATCAAGATTGGGTGAAAAAATGTTTGCTGAGACTTCAGGAAACTCGTAGTTTTATGGAAGCTTGGCAACCCCTTTCAAGGAAAGTGATTCTCATCAGTCTCTGCTTGGGCTACTTCAATAGCACACAAACATAGCGGTAGAGCTTGGAACTACATTATTGTGCCAAGTTTCAAAGAGCTAGCACAAACCGTGTTTTGATTTAGAGTTCCAACCTACATGTATCCATATAGGAGAAAACAGAGTGAAACCTAAACATGAAAACGGTTACTGCAAAGGAACGGTTTAACCTAGAAGAACGAAATTTGGTGAGCTAAGTGGGATTCGTGTACTGATAACTACCTGCAAGGATCATCAAGATTGGGTGAAAAAATGTTTGCTGAGATTTCCCGAAACTCGTAGTTTTTTGGAAGCTTGGCAACCCCTTTCAAGGAAAGTGATTCTCGTCAGTCTCTGCTTGGGGCTACTTCAATAGCACACAAAACATAGAGATAGAACTTGGAACTACATTATTGTGCCAAGTTTCAAAGAGCTAGCACAAACCGTGTTTGATTTAGAGTTCCAACTACATGTATCCATATAGGAGAAAACAGAGTGAAACCAAAACATGAAAACGGTTACTGCAAAGGAAACGGTTTAACCTAGAAGAACGAAATTTGGTGAGCTAAGTGGGATTCGTGTACTGATAAATACCTGCAAGGATCATCAAGATTGGGTGAAAAATGTTTGCTGAGATTTCAGGAAACTCGTAGTTTTTTGAAGCTTGGCAACCCCTTTCAATGAAAGTGATTCTCGTCAGTCTCTGCTTGGGGCTACTTCAATGGCACACAAACCATAGCGATAGAACTTGGAACTACATTATTGTGCCAAGTTTCAAAGACCTAGCACAAACCGTGTTTGATTTAGAGTTCCAACTACATGTATCCATATACGAGAAAACAGAGTGAAACCTAAACATGAAAACGGTTACTGCAAAGGAACGGTTTAACCTAGAAGAAGGAAATTTGGTGAGCTAAGTGGGATTCGTGTACTGATAACTACCTGCAAGGATCATCAAGATTGGGTGAAAAATGTTTGCTGAGATTTCCCGAAACTCGTAGTTTTTTGGAAGCTTGGCAACCCCTTTCAAGGAAAGTGATTCTCGTCAGTCTCTGCTTGGGGCTACTTCAATAGCACACAAAACATAGAGATAGAACTTGGAACTACATTATTGTGCCAAGTTTCAAAGAGCTAGCACAAACCGTGTTTGATTTAGAGTTCCAACTACATGTATCCATATAGGAGAAAACAGAGTGAAACCAAAACATGAAAACGGTTACTGCAAAGGAACGATTTAACCTAGAAGAACGAAATTTGGTGAGCCAAGTGGGATTGGTTTACTGATCATTAAATGGAAGTATCATCAAGATTGGGTGAAAAAATGTTTGCTGAGAATTCAGGAAACTCGTAGTTTTTTGGAAGCTTGGCAACCCCCTTTCAATGAAAGTGATTCTCGTCAGTCTCTGCTTGGGGCTACTTCAATGGCACACAAACCATAGCGATAGAACTTGGAACTACATTATGGTGCCAAGTTTCAAAGAGCTAGCACAAACCGTGTTTGATTTAGAGTTCCAACTACATGTGTTCATATAGGAGAAAACAGAGTGAAACCTAAACATGAAAACGGTTACTGCAAAGGAACGGTTTAACCTAGAAGAACGAAATTTGGTGAGATAAGTGGGATTGGTGTACTGATCATTAAATGGAAGTATCATCAAGATTGGGTGAAAAAATGTTTGCTGAGACTTCAGGAAACTCGTAGTTTTATGGAAGCTTGGCAACCCCTTTCAAGGAAAGTGATTCTCATCAGTCTCTGCTTGGGGCTACTTCAATAGCACACAAACCATAGCGGTAGAGCTTGGAACTACATTATTGTGCCAAGTTTCAAAGAGCTAGCACAAACCGTGTTTGATTTAGAGTTCCAACTACATGTATCCATATAGGAGAAAACAGAGTGAAACCTAAACATGAAAACGGTTACTGCAAAGGAACGGTTTAACCTAGAAGAAGGAAATTTGGTGAGCTAAGTGGGATTCGTGTACTGATAACTACCTGCAAGGATCATCAAGATTGGGTGAAAAAATGTTTGCTGAGATTTCCCGAAACTCGTAGTTTTTTTGAAGCTTGGCAACCCCTTTCAAGGAAAGTGATTCTCGTCAGTCTCTGCTTGGGGCTACTTCAATGGCACACAAAACATAGAGATAGAACTTGGAACTACATTATTGTGCCAAGTTTCAAAGAGCTAGCACAAACCGTGTTTGATTTAGAGTTCCAACTACAAGTATCCATATAGGAGAAAACAGAGTGAAACCTAAACATGAAAACGGTTACTGCAAAGGAACGGTTTAACCTAGAAGAACGAAAATTTGGTGAGCAAGTGGGATTGGTGTACTGATCATTAAATGGAAGTATCATCAAGATTGGGTGAAAAAATGTTTGCTGAGATTTCAGGAAACTCGTAGTTTTATGGAAGCTTGGCAACCCTTTCAAGGAAAGTGATTCTCATCAGTCTCTGCTTGGGGCTACTTCAATAGCACACAAACCATAGCGGTAGGAGCTTGGAACTACATTATTGTGCCAAGTTTCAAAGAGCTAGCACAAACCGTGTTTGATTTAGAGTTCCAACTACATGTATCCTTATAGGAGAAAACAGAGTGAAACCTAAAACATGAAAAAGGTTACTGCAAAGGAACGGTTTAACCTAGAGGAAGGAAATTTGGTGAGCTAAGTGGGATTCGTGTACTGATAACTACCTGCAAGGATCATCAAGATTGGGTGAAAAAATGTTTGCTGAGATTTCCCGAAACTCGTAGTTTTTTGGAAGCTTGGCAACCCCTTTCAAGGAAAGTGATTCTCGTCAGTCTCTGCTTGGGGCTACTTCAATAGCACACAAAACATAGAGATAGAACTTGGAACTACATTATTGTGCCAAGTTTCAAAGAGCTAGCACAAACCGTGTTTGATTTAGAGTTCCAACTACATGTATCCATATAGGAGAAAACAGAGTGAAACCAAAACATGAAACGGTTACTGCAAAGGAACGGTTTAACCTAGAAGAACGAAATTTGGTGAGCTAAGTGGGATTCGTGTACTGATAACTACCTGCAAGGATCATCAAGATTGGGTGAAAAAATGTTTGCTGAGATTTCAGGAAACTCGTAGTTTTTTGAAGCTTGGCAACCCCTTTCAATGAAAGTGATTCTCGTCAGTCTCTGCTTGGGGCTACTTCAATGGCACACCAAACCATAGCGATAGAACTTGGAACTACATATTGTGCCAAGTTTCAAAGACCTAGCACAAACCGTGTTTGATTTAGAGTTCCAACTACATGTATCCTTATACGAGAAAACAGAGTGAAACCTAAACATGAAAACGGTTACTGCAAAGGAACGGTTTAACCTAGAAGAAGGAAATTTGGTGAGCTAAGTGGGATTCGTGTACTGATAACTACCTGCAAGGATCATCAAGATTGGGTGAAAAAATGTTTGCTGAGATTTCCCGAAACTCGTAGTTTTTTGGAAGCTTGGCAACCCCTTTCAAGGAAAGTGATTCTCGTCAGTCTCTGCTTGGGGCTACTTCAATAGCACACAAAACATAGAGATAGAACTTGGAACTACATTATTGTGCCAAGTTTCAAAGAGCTAGCACAAACCGTGTTTGATGTAGAGTTCCAACTACATGTATCCATATAGGAGAAAACAGAGTGAAACCAAAACATGAAAACGGTTACTGCAAAGGAACGGTTTAACCTAGAAGAACGAAATTTGGTGAGCCAAGTGGGATTGGTGTACTGATCATTAAATGGAAGTATCATCAAGATTGGGTGAAAAAATGTTTGCTGAGATTTCAGGAAACTCGTAGTTTTATGGAAGCTTGGCAACCCCTTTCAAGGAAAGTGATTCTCATCAGTCTCTGCTTGGGGCTACTTCAATAGCACACAAACCATAGCGGTAGAGCTTGGAACTACATTATTGTGCCAAGTTTCAAAGAGCTACCACAAACCGTGTTTGATTTAGAGTTCCAACTACATGTATCCATATAGGAGAAAACAGAGTGAAACCAAAACATGGAAACGGTTACTGCAAAGGAACGGTTTAACCTAGAAGAACGAAATTTGGTGAGCCAAGTGGGATTGGTGTACTGATCATTAAATGGAAGTATCATCAAGATTGGGTGAAAAAATGTTTGCTGAGATTTCAGGAAACTCATAGTTTTTTATAAGCTTGGCAACCCCTTTCAATGAAAGTGATTCTCGTCAGTCTCTGCTTGGGGCTACTTCAATGGCACACAAACCATAGCGATAGAACTTGGAACTACATTATTGTGCCAAGTTTCAAAGAGCTAGCACAAACCGTGTTTGATTTAGAGTTCCAACTACATGTATCCTTATAGGAGAAAACAGAGTGAAACCTAAACATGAAAACGGTTACTGCAAAGGAACGGTTTAACCTAGAAGAAGGAAATTTGGTGAGCTAAGTGGGATTCGTGTACTGATAACTACCTGCAAGGATCATCAAGATTGGGTGAAAAAATGTTTGCTGAGATTTCCCGAAACTCGTAGTTTTTTGGAAGCTTGGCAACCCCTTTCAATGAAAGTGATTCTCGTCAGTCTCTGCTTGGGGCTACTTCAATGGCACACAAACCATAGCGATAGAACTTGGAACTACATTATGGTGCCAAGTTTCAAAGAGCTAGCACAAACCGTGTTTGATTTAGAGTTCCAACTACATGTGTTCATATAGGAGAAAACAGAGTGAAACCTAAACATGAAAACGGTTACTGCAAAGGAACGGTTTAACCTAGAAGAACGAAATTTGGTGAGATAAGTGGGATTGGTGTACTGATCATTAAATGGAAGTATCATCAAGATTCGGTGAAAAAATGTTTGCTGAGATTTCAGGAAACTCGTAGTTTTTTGGAAGCTTGGCAACCCCTTTCAATGAAAGTGATTCTCGTCAGTTTCTGCTTGGGGCTACTTCAATGGCACACAAACCATAGCGATAGAACTTGGAACTACATTATTGTGCCAAGTTTCAAAGAGCTAGCACAAACCGTGTTTGATTTAGAGTTCCAACTACATGTATCCATATAGGAGAAAACAGAGTGAAACCTAAACATGAAAACGGTTACTGCGAAGGAACGGTTTAACCTAGAAGAACGAAATTTGGTGAGCCAAGTGGGATTGGTGTACTGATCATTAAATGGAAGTATCATCAAGATTGGGTGAAAAAATGTTTGCTGAGATTTCAGGAAACTCGTAGTTTTATGGAAGCTTGGCAACCCCTTTCAAGGAAAGTGATTCTCATCAGTCTCTGCTTGGGGCTACTTCAATAGCACACAAACCATAGCGGTAGAGCTTGGAACTACATTATTGTGCCAAGTTTCAAAGAGCTAGCACAAACCGTGTTTGATTTAGAGTTCCAACTACATGTATCCTTATAGGAGAAAACAGAGTGAAACCTAAACATGAAAACGGTTACTGCAAAGGAACGGTTTAACCTAGAAGAAGGAAATTTGGTGAGCTAAGTGGGATTCGTGTACTGATAACTACCTGCAAGGATCATCAAGATTGGGTGAAAAAATGTTTGCTGAGATTTCCCGAAACTCGTAGTTTTTTGGAAGCTTGGCAACCCCTTTCAATGAAAGTGATTCTCGTCAGTCTCTGCTTGGGGCTACTTCAATGGCACACAAACCATAGCGATAGAACTTGGAACTACATTATTGTGCCAAGTTTCAAAGAGCTAGCACAAACCGTGTTTGATTTAGAGTTCCAACTACATGTATCCATATAGGAGAAAACAGAGTGAAACCTAAACATGAAAACGGTTACTGCAAAGGAACGGTTTAACCTAGAAGAACGAAATTTGGTGAGCCAAGTGGGATTGGTGTACTGATCATTAAATGGAAGTATCATCAAGATTGGGTGAAAAAATGTTTGCTGAGATTTCAGGAAACTCGTAGTTTTTTGGAAGCTTGGCAACCCCTTTCAAGGAAAGTGATTCTCGTCAGTCTCTGCTTGGGGCTACTTCAATGGCACACAAACCATAGCGATAGAACTTGGAACTACATTATTGTGCCAAGTTTCAAAGAGCTAGCACAAACCGTGTTTGATTTAGAGTTCCAACTACATGTATCCATATAGGAGAAAACAGAGTGAAACCTAAACATGAAAACGGTTACTGCAAAGGAACGGTTTAACCTAGAAGAAGGAAATTTGGTGAGCTAAGTGGGATTGGTGTACTGATAACTACCTGCAAGGATCATCAAGATTGGGTGAAAAAATGTTTGCTGAGATTTCCCGAAACTCGTAGTTTTTTGGAAGCTTGGCAACCCCTTTCAAGGAAAGTGATTCTCATCAGTCTCTGCTTGGGGCTACTTCAATAGCACACAAACCATAGCGGTAGAGCTTGGAACTACATTATTGTGCCAAGTTTCAAAGAGCTAGCACAAACCGTGTTTGATTTAGAGTTCCAACTACATGTATCCATATAGGAGAAAACAGAGTGAAACCTAAACATGAAAACGGTTACTGCAAAGGAACGGTTTAACCTAGAAGAAGGAAATTTGGTGAGCTAAGTGGGATTCGTGTACTGATAACTACCTGCAAGGATCATCAAGATTGGGTGAAAAAATGTTTGCTGAGATTTCCCGAAACTCGTAGTTTTTTGGAAGCTTGGCAACCCCTTTCAAGGAAAGTGATTCTCGTCAGTGTCTGCTTGGGGCTACTTCAATAGCACACAAAACATAGAGATAGAACTTGGAACTACATTATTGTGCCAAGTTTCAAAGAGCTAGCACAAACCGTGTTTGATTTAGAGTTCCAACTACATGTATCCATATAGGAGAAAAACAGAGTGAAACCAAAACATGAAAACGGTTACTGCAAAGGAACGGTTTAACCTAGAAGAACGAAATTTGGTGAGCCAAGTGGGATTGGTGTACTGATCATTAAATGGAAGTATCATCAAGATTGGGTGAAAAAATGTTTGCTGAGATTTCAGGAAACTCGTAGTTTTTGAAGCTTGGCAACCCTTTCAATGAAAGTGATTCTCGTCAGTCTCTGCTTGGGGCTACTTCAATGGCACACAAACCATAGCGATAGAACTTGGAACTACATTATTGTGCCAAGTTTCAAAGAGCTAGCACAAACCGTGTTTGATTTAGAGTTCCAACTACATGTATCCATATACGAGAAAACAGAGTGAAACCTAAACATGAAAACGGTTACTGCAAAGGAACGGTTTAACCTAGAAGAAGGAAATTTGGTGAGCTAAGTGGGATTCGTGTACTGATAACTACCTGCAAGGATCATCAAGATTGGGTGAAAAAATGTTTGCTGAGATTTCCAAAACTCGTAGTTTTTGGAAGCTTGGCACCCCTTTCAAGAAAGTGATTCTCGTCAGTCTCTGCTTGGCTACTTCAATAGCACACAAAACATAGAGATAGAACTTGGAACTACATTATTGTGCCAAGTTTCAAAGAGCTAGCACAAACCGTGTTTGATTTAGAGTTCCAACTACATGTATCCATATAGGAGAAAACAGAGTGAAACCTAAACATGAAAACGGTTACTGCAAAGGAACGGTTTAACCTAGAAGAACGAAATTTGGTGAGCCAAGTGGGATTGGTGTACTGATCATTAAATGGAAGTATCATCAAGATGGGTGAAAAAATGTTTGCTGAGATTTCAGGAAACTCGTAGTTTTTTATAAGCTTGGCAACCCCTTTCAATGAAAGTGATTCTCATCAGTCTCTGCTTGGGGCTACTTCAATAGCACACAAACCATAGCGGTAGAGCTTGGAACTACATTATTGTGCCAAGTTTCAAAGAGCTAGCACAAACCGTGTTTGATTTAGAGTTCCAACTACATGTATCCTTATAGGAGAAAACAGAGTGAAACCTAAACATGAAAAAGGTTACTGCAAAGGAACGGTTTAACCTAGAGGAAGGAAATTTGGTGAGCTAAGTGGGATTCGTGTACTGATAACTACCTGCAAAGATCATCAAGATTGGGTGAAAAAATGTTTGCTGAGATTTCCCGAAACTCGTAGTTTTTGGAAGCTTGGCAACCCCTTTCAAGAATGTGATTCTCGTCAGTCTCTGCTTGGGGCTACTTCAATAGCACACAAAACATAGAGATAGAACTTGGAACTACATTATTGTGCCAAGTTTCAAAGAGCTAGCACAAACCGTGTTTGATTTAGAGTTCCAACTACATGTATCCATATAGGAGAAAACAGAGTGAAACCAAAACATGAAAACGGTTACTGCAAAGGAACGGTTTAACCTAGAAGAACGAAATTTGGTGAGCTAAGTGGGATTCGTGTACTGATAACTACCTGCAAGGATCATCAAGATTGGGTGAAAAAATGTTTGCTGAGATTTCAGGAAACTCGTAGTTTTTTGAAGCTTGGCAACCCCTTTCAATGAAAGTGATTCTCGTCAGTCTCTGCTTGGGGCTACTTCAATGGCACACAAACCATAGCGATAGAACTTGGAACTACATTATTGTGCCAAGTTTCAAAGAGCTAGCACAAACCGTGTTGATTTAGAGTTCCAACTACATGTATCCATATACGAGAAAACAGAGTGAAACCTAAACATGAAAACGGTTACTGCAAAGGAACGGTTTAACCTAGAAGAAGGAAATTGGTGAGCTAAGTGGGATTCGTGTACTGATAACTACCTGCAAGGATCATCAAGATTGGGTGAAAAAATGTTTGCTGAGATTTCCCGAAACTCGTAGTTTTTTGGAAGCTTGGCAACCCCTTTCAAGGAAAGTGATTCTCGTCAGTCTCTGCTTGGGGCTACTTCAATAGCACACAAACATAGAGATAGAACTTGGAACTACATTATTGTGCCAAGTTTCAAAGAGCTAGCACAAACCGTGTTTGATTTAGAGTTCCAACTACATGTATCCATATAGGAGAAAACAGAGTGAAACCTAAACATGAAAACGGTTACTGCAAAGGAACGGTTTTAACCTAGAAGAACGAAATTTGGTGAGCCAAGTGGGATTGGTGTACTGATCATTAAATGGAAGTATCATCAAGATTGGGTGAAAAAATGTTTGCTGAGATTTCAGGAAACTCGTAGTTTTTTATAAGCTTGGCAACCCCTTTCAATGAAAGTGATTCTCATCAGTCTCTGCTTGGGCTACTTCAATAGCACACAAACCATAGCGGTAGAGCTTGGAACTACATTATTGTGCCAAGTTTCAAAGAGCTAGCACAAACCGTGTTTGATTTAGAGTTCCAACTACATGTATCCTTATAGGAGAAACAGAGTGAAACCTAAACATGAAAAAGGTTACTGCAAAGGAACGGTTTAACCTAGAGGAAGGAAATTTGGTGAGCTAAGTGGGATTCGTGTACTGATAACTACCTGCAAAGATCATCAAGATTGGGTGAAAAAATGTTTGCTGAGATTTCCCGAAACTCGTAGTTTTTTGGAAGCTTGGCAACCCCTTTCATGGAAAGTGATTCTCATCAGTCTCTGCTTGGGGCTACTTCAATAGCACACAAAACATAGAGATAGAACTTGGAACTACATTATTGTGCCAAGTTTCAAAGAGCTAGCACAAACCGTGTTTGATTTAGAGTTCCAACTACATGTATCCATATAGGAGAAAACAGAGTGAAACCAAAACATGAAAACGGTTACTGCAAAGGAACGGTTTAACCTAGAAGAACGAAATTTGGTGAGCTAAGTGGGATTCGTGTACTGATAACTACCTGCAAGGATCATCAAGATTGGGTGAAAAAATGTTTGCTGAGATTTCAGGAAACTCGTAGTTTTTTGAAGCTTGGCAACCCCTTTCAATGAAAGTGATTCTCGTCAGTCTCTGCTTGGGGCTACTTCAATGGCACACAAACCATAGCGATAGAACTTGGAACTACATTATTGTGCCAAGTTTCAAAGACCTAGCACAAACCGTGTTTGATTTAGAGTTCCAACTACATGTATCCATATACGAGAAAACAGAGTGAAACCTAAACATGAAAACGGTTACTGCAAAGGAACGGTTTAACCTAGAAGAAGGAAATTTGGTGAGCCAAGAGGGATTCGTGTACTGATAACTACCTGCAAGGATCATCAAGATTGGGTGAAAAAATGTTTTGCTGAGATTTCCCGAAACTCGTAGTTTTTTGGAAGCTTGGCAACCCCTTTCAATGTAAGTGATTCTCGTCAGTCTCTGCTTGGGGCTACTTCAATAGGACACAAACCATAGCGATAGAACTAGGAAATACATTATTGTGCCAAGTTTCAAAGAGCTAGCACAAACCGTGGTTGATTTAGAGTTCCAACTACATGTATCCATATAGGAGAAAACAGAGTGAAACCGAAACATGAAAACGGTTACTGCAAAGGAACGGTTTAACCTTGAAGAACGAAATTTAGTGAGCCTGGTGCGATTCGTGTACTGATCACTACCTGCAAGTATCATCAAGATTGGGTGAAAAAATATTTTCTGAGATTTCAGGAAACTCGTAGTTTTTAGGAAGCTGGCAACCCTTACAATTAAAGGGATTCTCCTCAGTCTCTGCTTGGGGCTACTTCAATAGGATACAAACCAAAGCGATAGAACTTGGAACTACATTATTGTGCCAAGTTTCAAAGACCTAGCACAAACCGTGTTTGATTTAGAGTTCCAACTACATGTATCCATATAGGAGAAAACAGAGTGAAACCAAAACATGAAAACGGTTACTGCAAAGGAACGATTTAACCTAGAAGAACGAAATTTGGTGAGCCAAGTGGGATTGGTTTACTGATCATTAAATGGAAGTATCATCAAGATTGGGTGAAAAAATGTTTGCTGAGAATTCAGGAAACTCGTAGTTTTTTGGAAGCTTGGCAACCCCTTTCAATGAAAGTGATTCTCGTCAGTCTCTGCTTGGGGCTACTTCAATGGCACACAAACCATAGCGATAGAACTTGGAACTACATTATGGTGCCAAGTTTCAAAGAGCTAGCACAAACCGTGTTTGATTTAGAGTTCCAACTACATGTGTTCATATAGGAGAAAACAGAGTGAAACCTAAACATGAAAACGGTTACTGCAAAGGAACGGTTTAACTAGAAGAACGAAATTTGGTGAGATAAGTGGGATTGGTGTACTGATCATTAAATGGAAGTATCATCAAGATTGGGTGAAAAAATGTTTGCTGAGACTTCAGGAAACTCGTAGTTTTATGGAAGCTTGGCAACCCCTTTCAAGGAAAGTGATTCTCATCAGTCTCTGCTTGGGGCTACTTCAATAGCACACAAACCATAGCGGTAGAGCTTGGAACTACATTATTGTGCCAAAGTTTCAAAGAGCTAGCACAAACCGTGTTTGATTTAGAGTTCCAACTACATGTATCCATATAGGAGAAAACAGAGTGAAACCTAAACATGAAAACGGTTACTGCAAAGGAACGGTTTAACCTAGAAGAAGGAAATTTGGTGAGCTAAGTGGGATTCGTGTACTGATAACTACCTGCAAGGATCATCAAGATTGGGTGAAAAAATGTTTGCTGAGATTTCCCGAAACTCGTAGTTTTTTGGAAGCTTGGCAACCCCTTTCAAGGAAAGTGATTCTCGTCAGTCTCTGCTTGGGGCTACTTCAATAGCACACAAAACATAGAGATAGAACTTGGAACTACATTATTGTGCCAAGTTTCAAAGAGCTAGCACAAACCGTGTTTGATTTAGAGTTCCAACTACATGTATCCATATAGGAGAAAACAGAGTGAAACCAAAACATGAAAACGGTTACTGCAAAGGAACGGTTTAACCTAGAAGAACGAAATATGGTGAGCTAAGTGGGATTCGTGTACTGATAACTACCTGCAAGGATCATCAAGATTGGGTGAAAAAATGTTTGCTGAGATTTCAGGAGAACTCGTAGTTTTTTTGAAGCTTGGCAACCCC
>NW_027552244.1:0-35364 GCF_045843805.1 Urocitellus parryii
CCAAAAACTGCGTTTCCTGAAATCTCAGCAAACATTTTTTCAACCAATCTTGATGATACTTGCAGGTAGTGATCAGTACATGATTCCCACTTGGCTCAACAAATTTCGTTCCTCTAGGTTAAACCGTTCCTTTGCAGGAACCGTTTTCATGTTTAGGTTTCAGTCTGTTTTCTCCTATATGGATACATGTATTTGGAACTCTAAATCAAACACGGTTTGTGCTAGCTCTTTGAAACTTGGCACAATAATGTAGTTCCAAGTTCTATCGCTATGGTTTGTGTCCTATTGAAGTAGCCCCAAGCAGAGACTGACGAGAATCACTTTCATTGAAAGGGGTTGCCAAGCTTTGAAAAAAGTGTGAGTTTCCAGAAATCTCAGCAAACTTTTTTTTCACCCAGTGTTGATGATACTTCCATTTCATGATCAGCCCACCAATCCCACTTGGCTCACCAAATTTCGTTCTTCTAGGTTAAACCGTTCCTTTGCAGTAACCGTTTTCATGTTTAGGTTTCACTCTGTTTTCTCCTATATGGATACATGTAGTTGGAACTCTAAATCAAACATGGTTTGTGCTAGCTCTTTGAAACTTGGCACAATAATGTAGTTCCAAGTTCTATCGCTATGGTTTGTGTCCTTGATGTAGCCCCAAGTAGAGACTGATGAGAATCACTTTCATTGAAAGGGGTTGCCAAGCTTCCAAAAACTGTGTTTCCTGAAATCACAGCAAACATTTTTTCAACCAATCTTGATGATACTTGCAGGTAGTGATCAGTACATGAATCCCACTTGGCTCACCAAATTTCGTTCCTCTAGGTTATACCGTTCCTTTGCAGGAACCGTTTTCATGTTTTGGTTTCAGTCTGTTTTCTCCTATATGGATACATGTAGTTGGAACTCTAAATGAAACACGGTTTGTGCTAGCTCTTTGAAACTTGGCACAATAATGTAGTTCCAAGTTCTATCGCTATGGTTTGTGTCCTATTGAAGTAGCCCCAAGCAGAGACTGACGAGAATCACTTTAAATGAAAGGGGTTGCCAAGCTTCCAAAAAACTACGAGTTTCCTGAAATCTCAGCAAATATTTTTTCACCCAATCTTGATGATACTTGCAGGTCATGATCAGTACACCAATCGCACTTGGCTTACCCAATTTCGTTCTTCTAGGTTAAGCCGTTCCTTTGCAGTAACCGTTTTCATGTTTAGGTTTCACTCCATTTTCTCCTCTATGGATACATGTATTTGGAACTCTAAATCAAACACGGTTTGTGCTAGCTCTTTGAAACTTGCCACAATAATGTAGTTCCAAGTTATATAGCTATGATTTGTGTCCTATTGAAGTAGCCCCAAGCAGAGACTGACGAGAATCACTTTAATTGAAAGGGTTGCCAAGCTTCCAAAAAAACTACGAGTTTTCTGAAATCTCAGCAAACATTTTTTCACCCAATCTTGATGAAACTTCCATTTAATGATCAGCCCACCAATCCCACTTGGCTCACCAAATTTCGTTCTTCTAGGTTAAACCGTTCCTTTGCAGTAACCGTTTTCATGTTTAGGTTTCACTCTGTTTTCTCCTATATGGATACATGTAGTTGGAACTCTAAATCAAACACGGTTTGTGCTAGCTCTTTGAAACTTCGCACAATAATGCAGTTCTTAGTTCTTTCGCTATGGTTTGTGTCCTATTGAAGTAGCCCCAAGCAGAGACTGACGAGAATCACTTTAATTGAAAAGGGTTGCCAAGCTTCCAAAAAACTACGAGTTTCCTGAAATCTCAGCAAATATTTTTTCACCCAATCTTGATGATACTTGCAGGTCATGATCAGTACACCAATCGCACTTGGCTCACCCAATTTCGTTCTTTTAGGTTAAACCGTTCCTTTGCAGTAACCGTTTTCATGTTTAGGTTTCACTCCATTTTCTCCTATATGGATACATGTATTTGGAACTCTAAATCAAACACGGTTTGTGCTAGCTCTTTGAAACTTGCCACAATAATGTAGTTCCAAGTTATATAGCTATGATTTGTGTCCTATTGAAGTAGCCCCAAGCAGAGACTGACGAGAATCACTTTAATTGAAAGGGGTTGCCAAGCTTCCAAAAAAAATACGAGTTTCCTGAAATCTCAGCAAACATTTTTTCACCCAATCTTGATGAAACTTCCATTTAATGATCAGCCCACCAATCCCACTTGGCTCACCAAATTTCGTTCTTCTAGGTTAAACCGTTCCTTTGCAGTAACCGTTTTCATGTTTAGGTTTCACTCTGTTTTCTCCTATATGGATACATGTAGTTGGAACTCTAAATCAAACACGGTTTGTGCTAGCTCTTTGAAACTTGGCACAATAATGTAGTTCCAAGTTCTATCGCTATGGTTTGTGTCCTATTGAAGTAGCCCCAAGCAGAGAATGACGAGAATCACTTTCATTGAAAGGGGTTGCCAAGCTTCCAAAAAAGTGTGAGTTTCCAGAAATCTCAGCAAACTTTTTTTTCACCCAGTGTTGATGATACTTCCATTTCATGATCAGCCCACCAATCCCACTTGGCTCACCAAATTTCGTTCTTCTAGGTTAAACCGTTCCTTTGCAGTAACCGTTTTCATGTTTAGGTTTCACTCTGTTTTCTCCTATATCGATACATGTAGTTGGAACTCTAAATCAAACACGGTTTGTGCTAGCTCTTTGAAACTTGGCATAATAATGTAGTTCCAAGTTCTATCGCTATGGTTTGTGTCCTTGATGTAGCCCTAAGTAGAGACTGATGAGAATCACTTTCATTGAAAGGGGTTGCCAAGCTTCCAAAAACTGTGTTTCCTGAAATCACAGCAAACATTTTTTCAACCAATCTTGATGATACTTGCAGGTAATGATAAGCACACCAATCCCACTTGGCTCACCAAATTTCGTTCTTCTAGGTTAAACCGTTCCTTTGCAGTAACCGTTTTCATGTTTAGGTTTCACTCTGTTTTCTCCTATATGGATACATGTAGTTGGAACTCTAAATCAAACACGGTTTGTGCTAGCTCTTTGAAACTTGGCACAATAATGTAGTTCCAAGTTCTATCGCTATGGTTTGTGTCCTACTGATGTAGCCCCAAGCAGAGACTGACGAGAATCACTTTCATTGAAAGGGGTTGCCAAGCTTCCAAAAAACTACGAGTTTCCTGAAATCTCAGCAAATATTTTTTCACCCAATCTTGATGAATCTTCCATTTAATGATCAGCCCACAAATACCACTTGGCTCACCAAATTTCGTTCTTCTAGGTTAAACCGTTCCTTTGCAGTAACCGTTTTCATGTTTAGGTTTCACTCTGTTTTCTCCTATACGGATACATGTAGTTGGAACTCTAAATCAAACACGGTTTGTGCTAGCACTTTGAAACTTGGCACAATAATGCAGTTCCCAGTTCTTTCACTATGGTTTGTGTCCTATTGATGTAGCCCCAAGCAGAGACTGACGAGAATCACTTTCATTGAAAGGGGTTGCCAAGCTTCCAAAAAACTACGAGTTTCCTGAAATCTCAGCAAATATTTTTTCACCCAATCTTGATGATACTTGCAGGTCATGAAGAGTACACCAATCCCACTTGGCTCACCCAATTTCATTCTTCTAGGTTCAACCGTTCCTTTGCAGTAACCATTTTCATGTTTAGGTTTCACTCTGTTTTCTCCTATATGGATACATGATGTTGGAACTCTGAATCAAACACGATTTGTGCTAGCTCTTTGAAACTTGGCACAATAATGTAGTTCCAAGTTCTATGGCTATGGTTTGTGTCCTACTGATGTAGCCCCAAGCAGAGACTGACGAGAATCACTTTAATTCAAATGGGTTGCCAAGCTTCCAAAAAACTACGCGTTTCCTGAAATCTCAGCAAATATTTTTTCACCCAATCTTGATGATACTTGCAGGGAGTGATCAGTACAAGAATCCCACTTGGCTCACCAAATTTCGTTCCTCTAGGTTAAAACTTTCCTTTGCAGGAACCGTTTTCATGTTTAGGTTTCACTCTGTTTTCTCCTATATGGATACATGTAGTTGGAACTCTAAATCAAACACTGTTTGTGCTAGCTCTTTGAAACTTGGCACAATAATGTAGTTCAAAGTTCTATCGCTATGGTTTGGGTCCTATTGAAGTAGCCCCAAGCAGAGACTGACGAGAATCACTTTCATAGAAAGGGGTTGCCAAGCTTCCAAAAAACTACTAGTTTCCTGAAATCTCAGCAAATATTTTTTCACCCAATCTTGATGATTCTTGCAGGTCATGATCAGTACACAAATCCCACTTGGCTCACCCAATTTCATTCTTCTACGTTCAACCGTTCCTTTGCAGTAACCGTTTTCATGTTTAGGTTTCACTCCGTTTTCTCCTATATGGATACATGTAGTTGGAACTCTAAATCAAACCCGTTTTGTGCTAGCTCTTTGAAACTTGGCACAATAATGTAGTTGCAACTTATATCACTATGTTTTGTGTCCTACTGATGTAGCCCCAAGCAGAGACTGACGAGAATCACTTTAATTGAAAGGGGTTGCCAAGCTTCCAAATAACTACGAGTTTCCTGAAATCTCAGCAAACATTTTTTCACCCAATCTTGATGAAACTTCCATTTAATGATCAGCCCACCAATCCCACTTGGCTCACCAAATTTCGTTCTTTTAGGTTAAACCGTTCCTTTGCAGTAACCGTTTTCATGTTTAGGTTTCACTCTGTTTTCTCCTATATGGATACATGTAGTTTGAACTCTAAATCAAACACGGTTTGTGCTAGCTCTTTGAAACTTGGCAAAATAATGTAGTTCCAAGTTCTATCGCTATGTTTTTTGTCGTACACATGTAGCCCCAAGCAGAGAATGACGAGAATCACTTAAATTGAAAGGGGTTGCCAAGCTTCCAAAAACTACGAGTTTCCTGAAATCTCAGCAAACATTTTTTCACCCAATCTTGATGAAACTTCCATTTAATGATCAGCCCACCAATCCCACTTGGCTCACCAAATTTCGTTCTTCTAGGTTAAACCGTTCCTTTGCAGTAACGGTTTCCATGTTTAGGTTTCACTCTGTTTTCTCCTATATGGATACATGCAGTTGGAACTCTAAATCAAACACGGTTTGTGCTAGCTCTTTGAAACTTGGCACAATAATGTAGTTCCAAGTTCTATCCCTATGGTTTGTGTCCTACTGATGTAGCCCCAAGCAGAGACTGACGAGAATCACTTTCATTGAAAGGGGTTGCGAAGCTTCCAAAAAGTACGAGTTTCCTGAAATCTCAGCAAATATTTTTTCACCCAATGTTGATGATACTTCCATTTAATGATCAGCCCACCAATCCCACTTGGCTCACCAAATTTCGTTCTTCTAGGTTAAACCGTTCCTTTTTAGTAACCGTTTTCATCTTTAGTTTTCACTCTGTTTTTTTCCTATATGGATACATGTAGTTGGAACTCTAAATCAAACACGGTTTGTGCTAGCTCTTTGAAACTTGGCACAATAATGTAGTTCCAAGTTCTATGGCTATGGTTTGTTTCCTTGATGTAGCCCCAAGTAGAGACTGATGAGAATCACTTTCATTGAAAGGGGTTGCCAAGCTTCCAAAAACTGCGTTTCCTGAAATCTCAGCAAACATTTTTTCAACCAATCTTGATGATACTTGCAGGTAGTGATCAGTACATGATTCCCACTTGGCTCAACAAATTTCGTTCCTCTAGGTTAAACCGTTCCTTTGCAGGAACCATTTTCATGTTTAGGTTTCACTCTGTTTTCTCCTATATGGATACATGTAGTTGGAACTCTAAATCAAACACGGTTTGTGCTAGCTCTTTGAAACTTGGCACAATAATGTAGTTCCAAGTTCTATCGCTATGGTTTGTGTCCTATTGAAGTAGCCCCAAGCAGAGACTGACGAGAATTACTTTCATTGAAAGGGGATGCCAAGCTTTGAAAAAAGTGTGAGTTTCCAGAAATCTCAGCAAACTTTTTTTTCACCCAGTGTTGATGATACTTCCATTTCATGATCAGCCCACCAATCCCACTTGGCTCACCAAATTTCGTTCTTCTAGGTTAAACCGTTCCTTTGCAGTAACCGTTTTCATGTTTAGGTTTCACTCTGTTTTCTCCTATATGGATACATGTAGTTGGAACTCTAAATCAAACATGGTTTGTGCTAGCTCTTTGAAACTTGGCACAATAATGTAGTTCCAAGTTCTATCGCTATGGTTTGTGTCCTTGATGTAGCCCCAAGTAGAGACTGATGAGAATCACTTTCATTGAAAGGGGTTGCCAAGCTTCCAAAAACTGTGTTTCCTGAAATCACAGCAAACATTTTTTCAACCAATCTTGATGATACTTGCAGGTAGTGATCAGTACATGAATCCCACTTGGCTCACCAAATTTCGTTCCTCTAGGTTATACCGTTCCTTTGCAGGAACCGTTTTCATGTTTTGGTTTCAGTCTGTTTTCTCCTATATGGATACATGTAGTTGGAACTCTAAATGAAACACGGTTTGTGCTAGCTCTTTGAAACTTGGCACAATAATGTAGTTCCAAGTTCTATCGCTATGGTTTGTGTCCTATTGAAGTAGCCCCAAGCAGAGACTGACGAGAATCACTTTAAATGAAAGGGGTTGCCAAGCTTCCAAAAAACTACGAGTTTCCTGAAATCTCAGCAAATATTTTTTCACCCAATCTTGATGATACTTGCAGGTCATGATCAGTACACCAATCGCACTTGGCTCACCCAATTTCGTTCTTCTAGGTTAAGCCGTTCCTTTGCAGTAACCGTTTTCATGTTTAGGTTTCACTCCATTTTCTCCTATATGGATACATGTATTTGGAACTCTAAATCAAACACGGTTTGTGCTAGCTCTTTGAAACTTGCCACAATAATGTAGTTCCAAGTTATATAGCTATGATTTGTGTCCAATTGAAGTAGCCCCAAGCAGAGACTGACGAGAATCACTTTAATTGAAAGGGGTTGCCAAGTTTCCAAAAAAACTACGAGTTTTCTGAAATCTCAGCAAACATTTTTTCACCCAATCTTGATGAAACTTCCATTTAATGATCAGCCCACCAATCCCACTTGGCTCACCAAATTTCGTTCTTCTAGGTTAAACCGTTCCTTTGCAGTAACCGTTTTCATGTTTAGGTTTCACTCTGTTTTCTCCTATATGGATACATGTAGTTGGAACTCTAAATGAAACACGGTTTGTGCTAGCTCTTTGAAACTTGGCACAATAATGTAGTTCCAAGTTCTATCGCTATGGTTTGTGTCCTATTGAAGTAGCCACAAGCAGAGACTGACGAGAATCACCTTAATTAAAAGGGTTTGCCAAGCTTCCAAAAAACTGTGAGTTTCCTGTAATCTCAGCAAACATTTTTTCACCCAATCTTGATGAAACTTCCATTTAATGATCAGCCCACAAATCCCACTTGGCTAACCAAATTTCGTTCTTCTAGGTTAAACCGTTCCTTTGCAGTAACCGTTTTCATGTGTAGGTTTCACTCTGTTTTCTCGTATATGGATACATGTAGTTGGAACTCTAAATCAAACACGGTTTGTGCTAGCTCTTTGAAACTTCGCACAATAATGCAGTTCTTAGTTCTTTCGCTATGGTTTGTGTCCTATTGAAGTAGCCCCAAGCAGAGACTGACGAGAATCACTTTAATTGAAAAGGGTTGCCAAGCTTCCAAAAAACTACGAGTTTCCTGAAATCTCAGCAAATATTTTTTCACCCAATCTTGATGATACTTGCAGGTCATGATCAGTACACCAATCGCACTTGGCTCACCCAATTTCATTCTTTTAGGTTAAACCGTTCCTTTGCAGTAACCGTTTTCATGTTTAGGTTTCACTCCATTTTCTCCTATATGGATACATGTATTTGGAACTCTAAATCAAACACGGTTTGTGCTAGCTCTTTGAAACTTGCCACAATAATGTAGTTCCAAGTTATATAGCTATGATTTGTGTCCTATTGAAGTAGCCCCAAGCAGAGACTGACGAGAATCACTTTAATTGAAAGGGGTTGCCAAGCTTCCAAAAAAAATACGAGTTTCCTGAAATCTCAGCAAACATTTTTTCACCCAATCTTGATGAAACGTCCATTTAATGATCAGCCCACCAATCCCACTTGGCTCACCAAATTTCGTTCTTCTAGGTTAAACCGTTCCTTTGCAGTAACCGTTTTCATGTTTAGGTTTCACTCTGTTTTCTCCTATATGGATACATGTAGTTGGAACTCTAAATCAAACACGGTTTGTGCTAGCTCTTTGAAACTTGGCACAATAATGTAGTTCCAAGTTCTATCGCTATGGTTTGTGTCCTATTGAAGTAGCCCCAAGCAGAGAATGACGAGAATCACTTTCATTGAAAGGGGTTGCCAAGATTCCAAAAAAGTGTGAGTTTCCAGAAATCTCAGCAAACTTTTTTTTCACCCAGTGTTGATGATACTTCCATTTCATGATCAGCCCACCAATCCTTGCAGGTCATGATCAGTACACCAATCGCACTTGGCTCACCCAATTTCGTTCTTCTAGGTTAAACGGTTCCTTTGCAGTAACCGTTTTCATGTTTAGGTTTCACTCCATTTTCTCCTATATGGATACATGTATTTGGAACTCTAAATCAAACACGGTTTGTGCTAGCTCTTTGAAACTTGCCACAATAATGTAGTTCCAATCTATATAGCAATGATTTGTGTCCTATTGAAGTAGCCCCAAGCACAGACTGACGAGAATCACTTTAATTGAAAGGGGTTGCCAAGCTTCCAAAAAAACTACGAGTTTCCTGAAATCTCAGCAAACATTTTTTCACCCAATCTTGATGAAACTTCCATTTAATGATCAGCCCACCAATCCCACTTGGCTCACCAAATTTCGTTCTTCTAGGTTAAACCGTTCCTTTGCAGTAACCATTTTCATGTTTAGGTTTCACTCTGTTTTCTCCTATATGGATACATGTAGTTGGAACTCTAAATGAAACACGGTTTGTGCTAGCTCTTTGAAACTTGGCACAATAATGTAGTTCAAAGTTCTATCGCTATTGTTTTGGGTCCTATTGAAGTAACCCCAAGTAGAGACTGACAAGCATCACTTTCATTAAAAGGTGTTGCCAAGCTTCCAAAAAACAACGAGTTTCCTGAAATCTCAGCAAACATTTTTTAACCAATCTTGATGAAACTTCCATTTAATGATCAGCACACCAATCCCACTTGGCTCACCAAATTTCGTTCCTCTAGGTTAAACCGTTCCTTTGCAGTAACCATTTTCATGTTTAGGTTTCACTCTGTTTTCTCCTATATGGATACATGTAGTTGGAACTCTAAATCAAACACGGTTTGTGCTAGCTCTTTGAAACTTGGCACAATAATGTAGTTCCAAGTTCTATCGCTATGGTTTGTGTCCTATTGAAGTAGCCCCAAGCAGAGACTGACGAGAATTACTTTCATTGAAAGGGGATGCCAAGCTTTGAAAAAAGTGTGAGTTTCCAGAAATCTCAGCAAACTTTTTTTTCACCCAGTGTTGATGATACTTCCATTTCATGATCAGCCCACCAATCCCACTTGGCTCACCAAATTTCGTTCTTCTAGGTTAAACCGTTCCTTTGCAGTAACCGTTTTCATGTTTAGGTTTCACTCTGTTTTCTCCTATATGGATACATGTAGTTGGAACTCTAAATCAAACATGGTTTGTGCTAGCTCTTTGAAACTTGGCACAATAATGTAGTTCCAAGTTCTATCGCTATGGTTTGTGTCCTTGATGTAGCCCCAAGTAGAGACTGATGAGAATCACTTTCATTGAAAGGGGTTGCCAAGCTTCCAAAAACTGTGTTTCCTGAAATCACAGCAAACATTTTTTCAACCAATCTTGATGATACTTGCAGGTAGTGATCAGTACATGAATCCCACTTGGCTCACCAAATTTCGTTCCTCTAGGTTATACCGTTCCTTTGCAGGAACCGTTTTCATGTTTTGGTTTCAGTCTGTTTTCTCCTATATGGATACATGTAGTTGGAACTCTAAATGAAACACGGTTTGTGCTAGCTCTTTGAAACTTGGCACAATAATGTAGTTCCAAGTTCTATCGCTATGGTTTGTGTCCTATTGAAGTAGCCCCAAGCAGAGACTGACGAGAATCACTTTAAATGAAAGGGGTTGCCAAGCTTCCAAAAAACTACGAGTTTCCTGAAATCTCAGCAAATATTTTTTCACCCAATCTTGATGATACTTGCAGGTCATGATCAGTACACCAATCGCACTTGGCTCACCCAATTTCGTTCTTCTAGGTTAAGCCGTTCCTTTGCAGTAACCGTTTTCATGTTTAGGTTTCACTCCATTTTCTCCTATATGGATACATGTATTTGGAACTCTAAATCAAACACGGTTTGTGCTAGCTCTTTGAAACTTGCCACAATAATGTAGTTCCAAGTTATATAGCTATGATTTGTGTCCTATTGAAGTAGCCCCAAGCAGAGACTGACGAGAATCACTTTAATTGAAAGGGGTTGCCAAGCTTCCAAAAAAACTACGAGTTTTCTGAAATCTCAGCAAACATTTTTTCACCCAATCTTGATGAAACTTCCATTTAATGATCAGCCCACCAATCCCACTTGGCTCACCAAATTTCGTTCTTCTAGGTTAAACCGTTCCTTTGCAGTAACCGTTTTCATGTTTAGGTTTCACTCTGTTTTCTCCTATATGGATACATGTAGTTGGAACTCTAAATGAAACACGGTTTGTGCTAGCTCTTTGAAACTTGGCACAATAATGTAGTTCCAAGTTCTATCGCTATGGTTTGTGTCCTATTGAAGTAGCCCCAAGCAGAGACTGACGAGAATCACCTTAATTAAAAGGGGTTGCCAAGCTTCCAAAAAACTGTGAGTTTCCTGAAATCTCAGCAAACATTTTTTCACCCAATCTTGATGAAACTTCCATTTAATGATCAGCCCACAAATCCCACTTGGCTAACCAAATTTCGTTCTTCTAGGTTAAACCGTTCCTTTGCAGTAACCGTTTTCATGTGTAGGTTTCACTCTGTTTTCTCGTATATGGATACATGTAGTTGGAACTCTAAATCAAACACGGTTTGTGCTAGCTCTTTGAAACTTCGCACAATAATGCAGTTCTTAGTTCTTTCGCTATGGTTTGTGTCCTATTGAAGTAGCCCCAAGCAGAGACTGACGAGAATCACTTTAATTGAAAAGGGTTGCCAAGCTTCCAAAAAACTACGAGTTTCCTGAAATCTCAGCAAATATTTTTTCACCCAATCTTGATGATACTTGCAGGTCATGATCAGTACACCAATCGCACTTGGCTCACCCAATTTCGTTCTTTTAGGTTAAACCGTTCCTTTGCAGTAACCGTTTTCATGTTTAGGTTTCACTCCATTTTCTCCTATATGGATACATGTAGTTGGAACTCTAAATCAAACACGGTTTGTGCTAGCTCTTTGAAACTTGCCACAATAATGTAGTTCCAAGTTATATAGCTATGATTTGTGTCCTATTGAAGTAGCCCCAAGCAGAGACTGACGAGAATCACTTTAATTGAAAGGGGTTGCCAAGCTTCCAAAAAAAATACGAGTTTCCTGAAATCTCAGCAAACATTTTTTCACCCAATCTTGATGAAACGTCCATTTAATGATCAGCCCACCAATCCCACTTGGCTCACCAAATTTCGTTCTTCTAGGTTAAACCGTTCCTTTGCAGTAACCGTTTTCATGTTTAGGTTTCACTCTGTTTTCTCCTATATGGATACATGTAGTTGGAACTCTAAATCAAACACGGTTTGTGCTAGCTCTTTGAAACTTGGCACAATAATGTAGTTCCAAGTTCTATCGCTATGGTTTGTGTCCTATTGAAGTAGCCCCAAGCAGAGAATGACGAGAATCACTTTCATTGAAAGGGGTTGCCAAGATTCCAAAAAAGTGTGAGTTTCCAGAAATCTCAGCAAACTTTTTTTTCACCCAGTGTTGATGATACTTCCATTTCATGATCAGCCCACCAATCCTTGCAGGTCATGATCAGTACACCAATCGCACTTGGCTCACCCAATTTCGTTCTTCTAGGTTAAACCGTTCCTTTGCAGTAACCGTTTTCATGTTTAGGTTTCACTCCATTTTCTCCTATATGGATACATGTATTTGGAACTCTAAATCAAACACGGTTTGTGCTAGCTCTTTGAAACTTGCCACAATAATGTAGTTCCAATCTATATAGCTATGATTTGTGTCCTATTGAAGTAGCCCCAAGCACAGACTGACGAGAATCACTTTAATTGAAAGGGGTTGCCAAGCTTCCAAAAAAACTACGAGTTTCCTGAAATCTCAGCAAACATTTTTTCACCCAATCTTGATGAAACTTCCATTTAATGATCAGCCCACCAATCCCACTTGGCTCACCAAATTTCGTTCTTCTAGGTTAAACCGTTCCTTTGCAGTAACCATTTTCATGTTTAGGTTTCACTCTGTTTTCTCCTATATGGATACATGTAGTTGGAACTCAAAATGAAACACGGTTTGTGCTAGCTCTTTGAAACTTGGCACAATAATGTAGTTCCAAGTTCTATCCCTATGGTTTGTGTCCTACTGATGTAGCCCCAAGCAGAGACTGACGAGAATCACTTTAATTGAAAGGGGTTGCCAAGCTTCCAAAAAACTACGAGTTTCCTGAAATCTCAGCCAACATTTTTTGACCCAATCTTGATGAAACTTCCATTTAATGATCAGCCCACCAATCCCAATTGGCTAACCAAATTTCGTTCTTCTAGGACGGTTTGTGGTAGCTCCTTGAAACTTGGCACAATAATGTAGTTCCAAGTTCTATCGCTATGGGTTGTGTCCTACAGATGTAGCCCCAAGCAGAGAATGACGAGAATCACTTAAATTGAAAGCGGTTGCCAAGCTTCCAAAAAACAACGAGTTTCCTGAAATCTCAGCAAACATTTTTTCACCCAATCTTGATGATACTTCCATTTAATGATCAGCCCACCAATCCCACTTGGCTCACCAAATTTCGTTCTTCTAGGTTAAACCGTTCCTTTGCAGGAACCGTTTTCATGTTTAGGTTTCACTCTGTTTTCTCCTATATGGATACATGTAGTTGAAACTCTAAATCAAACACGGTTTGTGCTAGCTCTTTGAAACTTGGCACAATAATGTAGTTCCAAGTTCTATCACTATGGTTTTTGTCCTTGATGTAGCCCCAAGCAGAGTGATGAGAATCACTTTCATTGAATGGGGTTGCCAAGCTTCCAAAAAACTGCGTTTCCTGAAATCTCAGCCAACATTTTTTCACCCAATGTTGATGATACTTCCATTTAATGATCAGCCCACCAATCCCACTTGGCTCACCAAATTTCGTTCTTCTAGGACGGTTTGTGCTAGCTCTTTGAAACTCGGCAGAATAATGTAGTTCCAAGTTCTATCAATATGGTTTGTGTCCTATTGAAGTAGCCCCAAGCAGACACTGACGAGAATCACTTTCATTGAAAAGGGTTGCCAAGCTTCCAAAAACTGTGAGTTTCCTGAAATATCAGCCAACATTTTTTCACCCAATGTTGATGATATTTCCATTTAATGATCAGCCCACCAATCCCACTTGGCTCACCAAATTTCGTTCTTCTAGGTTAAACCGTTCCTTTGCAGTAACGGTTTTCATGTTTAGGTTTCACTCTGTTTTCTCCTATATGGATACATGTAGTTGGAACTCTAAATCAAACACGGTTTGTGCTAGCTCTTTGAAACTTGGCACAATAATGTAGTTCAAAGTTCTATCGCTATGGTTTGTGTCCTACTGATGTAGCCCCAAGCAGAGACTGACGAGAATCACTTTCATTGAAAGGGGTTGCCAATCTTCCAGAAAACTACGAGTTTCCTGAAATCTCAGCAAACATTTTTTCACCCAATCTTGATGATACTTGCAGGTCATGATCAGTACACCAATTCCACTTGGCTCACCCAATTTCATTCTTCTAGGTTCAACCGTTCCTTTGCAGTAACCGTTTTCATGTTTAGGTTTCACTCCGTTTTCTCCTATATGGATACATGTAGTTGGAACTCTAAATCAAACACGGTTTGTGCTAGCTCTTTGAAACTTGGCAGAATAATGTAGTTCCAAGTTCTATCGCTATGGTTTGTGTCCTATTGAAGTAGCCCCAATCAGAGACTGACGAGAATCACTTTCATTGAAAGGGGTTGCCAAGCTTCCAAAAAACTACGAGTTTCCTGAAATCTCAGCCAACATTTTTTCACCCAATCTTGATGAAACTTCCATTTAATGATCAGCCCACCTATCCAACTTGGCTCACCAAATTTCGTTCTTCTAGGTTAAATCGTTCCTTTGCAGTAACCGTTTTCATGTTTAGGTTTCACTCTGTTTTCTCCTATATGGATACATGTATTTGAAACTCTAAATCAAACTCGGTTTGTGCAAGCTCTTTGAAACTTGGCACAATAATGTAGTTCCAAGTTCTATCGCTATGGCTTGTGTCCTATTGAAGTAGCCCCAAGCAGAGACTGACGAGAATAACTTTCATTCAAAGGGGTTGCCAAGCTTCCAAAAAACTGCGAGTTTCAGGAAATCATAGCAAATATTTATTCACCCAATCTTGATGATACTTCCATTTAATGATCAGTACACCAATCCCACATGGCTCACCAAATTTCGTTCTTCTAGGTTAAACCGTTCCTTTGCAGTAACCGTTTTCATGTTTAGGTTTCACTCTGTTTTCTCCTATATGGATACATGTAGTTGGAACTCTAAATCAAACACGGTTTGTGCTAGCTCTTTGAAACTTGGCATAATAATGTAGTTCCAAGTTCTATCGCTATGGTTTGAGTCCTATTGAAGTAGCCCCAAGCTTCCAAAAAACTGCGTTTCCTGAAATCTCAGCCAACATTTTTTCACCCAATGTTGATGATACTTCCATTTAATGATCAGCCCACCAATCCCACTTGGCTCACCAAATTTCGTTCTTCTAGGACGGTTTGTGCTAGCTCTTTGAAACTCGGCAGAATAATGTAGTTCCAAGTTCTATCAATATGGTTTGTGTCCTATTGAAGTAGCCCCAAGCAGACACTGACGAGAATCACTTTCATTGAAAAGGGTTGCCAAGCTTCCAAAAACTGTGAGTTTCCTGAAATATCAGCCAACATTTTTTCACCCAATGTTGATGATATTTCCATTTAATGATCAGCCCACCAATCCCACTTGGCTCACCAAATTTCGTTCTTCTAGGTTAAACCGTTCCTTTGCAGTAACGGTTTTCATGTTTAGGTTTCACTCTGTTTTCTCCTATATGGATACATGTAGTTGGAACTCTAAATCAAACACGGTTTGTGCTAGCTCTTTGAAACTTGGCACAATAATGTAGTTCAAAGTTCTATCGCTATGGTTTGTGTCCTACTGATGTAGCCCCAAGCAGAGACTGACGAGAATCACTTTCATTGAAAGGGGTTGCCAATCTTCCAGAAAACTACGAGTTTCCTGAAATCTCAGCAAACATTTTTTCACCCAATCTTGATGATACTTGCAGGTCATGATCAGTACACCAATTCCACTTGGCTCACCCAATTTCATTCTTCTAGGTTCAACCGTTCCTTTGCAGTAACCGTTTTCATGTTTAGGTTTCACTCCGTTTTCTCCTATATGGATACATGTAGTTGGAACTCTAAATCAAACACGGTTTGTGCTAGCTCTTTGAAACTTGGCAGAATAATGTAGTTCCAAGTTCTATCGCTATGGTTTGTGTCCTATTGAAGTAGCCCCAATCAGAGACTGACGAGAATCACTTTCATTGAAAGGGGTTGCCAAGCTTCCAAAAAACTACGAGTTTCCTGAAATCTCAGCCAACATTTTTTCACCCAATCTTGATGAAACTTCCATTTAATGATCAGCCCACCTATCCAACTTGGCTCACCAAATTTCGTTCTTCTAGGTTAAATCGTTCCTTTGCAGTAACCGTTTTCATGTTTAGGTTTCACTCTGTTTTCTCCTATATGGATACATGTATTTGAAACTCTAAATCAAACTCGTTTGTGCAAGCTCTTTGAAACTTGGCACAATAATGTAGTTCCAAGTTCTATCGCTATGGCTTGTGTCCTATTGAAGTAGCCCCAAGCAGAGACTGACGAGAATAACTTTCATTCAAAGGGGTTGCCAAGCTTCCAAAAAACTGCGAGTTTCAGGAAATCATAGCAAATATTTATTCACCCCAATCTTGATGATACTTCCATTTAATGATCAGTACACCAATCCCACATGGCTCACCAAATTTCGTTCTTCTAGGTTAAACCGTTCCTTTGCAGTAACCGTTTTCATGTTTAGGTTTCACTCTGTTTTCTCCTATATGGATACATGTAGTTGGAACTCTAAATCAAACACGGTTTGTGCTAGCTCTTTGAAACTTGGCATAATAATGTAGTTCCAAGTTCTATCGCTATGGTTTGAGTCCTATTGAAGTAGCCCCAAGCAGAAGCTGACGAGAATCACTTTCATTGAAAGGGATTGCCAAGCTTCCAAAAAACTACGAGTTTCCTGAAATATCAGCAAACATTTTTTCACCCAATCTTGATGATACTTGCAGGCCATGATCAGTACACCAATCCCACTTGGCTCACCAAATTTCGTTGTTCTAGGTTAAACCATTCCTTTGCATTAACCGTTTTCATGTTTAGGTTTCACTCTGTTTTCTCCTATATGGATACATGTAGTTGGAACTCTAAATCAAACACGGTTTGTGCTAGCTCTTTGAAACTTGGCACAATAATGTAGTTCCAAGTTCTATCGCTATGGTTTGTGTCCTACTGATGTAGCCCCATGCAGAGACTGACGAGAATCACTTTCATTGAAAGGGGTTGCCAAGCTTCCAAAAAAATTACGAGTTGCCTGAAATCTCATCAAACATTTCTTCACCCAATCTTGATGAAACTTCCATTCAATGATCAGCCCACCAATCCCACTTGGCTCACCAAATTTCGTTCTTCTAGGATAAACCGTTCCTTTGCAGTAACCGTTTTCATGTTTAGGTTTCACTCTGTTTTCTCCTATATGGATACATGTAGTTGAAACTCTAAATCAAACTCGGTTTGTGCAAGCTCTTTGCAAGTTGGCACAATAAGGTACTTCCAAGTTCTATCGCTATGCTTAGTGTCCTATTGAAGTAGCCCCAAGCAGAGACTGACGAGAATCACTTTCCTTCAAAGGGGTTGCCAAGCTTCAAAAAAACTGCGAGTTTCCGGACATCATAGCTAACATTTACTCACCCAGTCTTGATGATACTTCCATTTAATGATCAGTACACCAATCCCACTTGGCTCACCAAATTTCGTTCTTCTAGGTTAAACCGTTCCTTTGCAGTAACCGTTTACATGTTTAGGTTTCACTCTGTTTTCTCCTATATGGATACATGTAGTTGGAACTCTAAATCAAACACGGTTTGTGCTAGCTCTTTGAAACTTGGCACAATAATGTAGTTCCAAGTTCTATCGCTATGGTTTGTGTCCTATTGAAGTAGCCCAAGGCAGAGACTGACGAGAATCACTTTCATTTAAAGGGGTTGCCAAGCTTCCAAAAAACAACGAGTTTCCTAAATCTCAGCAAACTTTTTCTCACCCAATCTTGATGAAACTTGCAGGTAGTGATCAGTACACGAATCCCACTTGGCTCACCAAATTTTGTTCTTCTAGTTTTAACCTTTCCTTTGCAGCAAACGTCTTCATGTTTAGGTTTCACTCTGTTTTCTCCTATATGGATACATGTAGTTGGAACTCTAAATCAAACACGGTTTGTGCTAGCTCTTTGAAACTTGGCACAATAATCTAGTTCCAAGTTTTATCGCTTTGGTTTGTGTGCTATTGAAGTAGCCCAAGGCAGAGACTGACGAGAATCACTTTCATTGAAAGGGATTGCCATGCTTCCAAAAAACTACGAGTTTCCTGAAATCTCAGCAAACATTTTTTCACCGAATCTTGATGATACTTGCAGGCAATGATCAGTACACCAATCCCACTTGGCTCACCAAATTTCGTTCTTCTAGGTTAAACCGTTCCTTTGCAGTAACCGTTTTCATGTTTAGGTTTCACTCTGTTTTCTCCTATATGGATACATGTAGTTGGAACTCGAAATCAAACACGGTTTGTGCTAGCTCTTTGAAACTTGGCACAATAATGTAGTTCCAAGTTCTATCGCTATGGTTTGTGTCCTATTGAAGTAGCCCCAAGCAGAGACTGACGAGAATCACTTTCATTGAAAGGGGTTGCCAAGCTTCCAAAAAACTACGAGTTTCCAGAAATCTCAGCAAACTTTTTTTTCACCCAGTGTTGATGATACTTCCATTTCATGATCAGCCCACCAATCCCACTTGGCTCACCAAATTTCGTTCTTCTAGGTTAAACCGTTCCTTTGCAGTAACCGTTTTCATGTTTAGGTTTCACTCTGTTTTCTCCTATATGGATACATGTAGTTGGAACTCTAAATCAAACACGGTTTGTGCTAGCTCTTTGAAACTTGGCACAATAATGTAGTTCCAAGTTCTATCGCTTTGGTTTGTGTCCTTGATGTAGCCCCAAGTAGAGACTGATGAGAATCACTTTCATTGAAAGGGGTTGCCAAGCTTCCAAAAACTGTGTTTCCTGAAATCACAGCAAACATTTTTTCAACCAATCTTGATTAGTGATCAGTACATGAATCCCACTTGGCTCACAACTTCCGTTCCTCTAGGTTATACCGTTCCTTTGCAGGAACCGTTTTCATGTTTAGGTTTCCACTCTGTTTTCTCCTATATGGATACATGTAGTTGGAACTCTAAATGAAACACGGTTTGTGCTAGCTCTTTGAAACTTGGCACAATAATGTAGTTCCAAGTTCTATCCCTATGGTTGTGTTCCTACTGATGTAGCCCCAAGCAGAGACTGACGAGAATCACTTTAATTGAAAGGGGTTGCCAAGCTTCCAAAAAACTACGAGTTTCCTGAAATCTCAGGCAACATTTTTTGTCCCAATCTTGATGAAACTTCCATTTAATGATCAGCCCACCAATCCACTTGGCTCACCAAATTTTCGTTCTTCTAGGACGGTTTGTGCTAGCCTCTTTGAAACTTGGCACAATAATGTAGTTCCAAGTTCTATCGCTATGATTTGTGTCCTACAGATGTAGCCCAAGCAGAGAATGACGAGAATCACTTAAATTGAAAGCGGTTGCCAAGCTTCCAAAAACAACGAGTTTCCTGAAATCTCAGCAAACATTTTTTCACCCAATCTTGATGATACTTCCATTTAATGAGCAGCCCACCAATCCCACTTGGCTCACCAAATTTCGTTCTTCTAGGTTAAACCGTTCCTTTGTAGTAACCGTTTTCATGTTTAGGTTTCACTCTGTTTTCTCCTATATGGATACATGTAGTGGAACTCTAAATCAAACACGGTTTGTGCTACCTCTTTTGAAACTTGGCACAAATAATGTAGTTCCAAGTTCTATCACTATGGTTTTTGTCCTTGATGTAGCCCCCAATCAGAGTGTGAGAATCACTGTCATTGAATGGGGTTGCCAAGCTTCCAAAAAACTGCGTTTCCTGAAATCTCAGCCAACATTTTTTCACCCAATGTTGATGATACTTCCATTTAATGATCAGCCCACCAATCC
The DNA here is from genome assembly GCF_045843805.1 of Urocitellus parryii. NCBI lineage: Eukaryota > Metazoa > Chordata > Mammalia > Rodentia > Sciuridae > Urocitellus > Urocitellus parryii. The sequence goes on from NW_027552244.1 coordinate 19,634, forward strand.
CACTTGGCTCACCAAAATCGTTCTTCTAGGACGGTTTGTGCTAGCTCTTTGAAACTTGGCAGAATAATGTAGTTCCACGTTCTATCACTATGGTTTGTGTCCTATTGAAGTAGCCCCAAGCAGAGACTGACGAGAATCAGCTTTCATTGAAAAGGGTTGCCAAGCTTCCAAAAACTGTGAGTTTCCTGAAATCTCAGCCAACATTTTTTCACCCAATGTTGATGATACTTCCATTTAATGATCAGCCCACCAATCCCACTTGGTTCACCAAATTTCGTTCTCTAGGTTAAACCGTTCCTTTGCAGTAACGGTTTTCATGTTAGGTTTCAGTCTGTTTTCTCCTATATGGATACATGTAGTTGGGAACTCGAAATCAAACACGGTTTGTGCTAGCTCTTTGAAACTTGGCACAATAATGTAGTTCAAGTTCTATCGCTATGGTTTGTGTTCCTATTGAAGTAGGCCAAAGCAGAGACTGACGAGAATCACTTTCATTGAAAGGGTTGCCAAGCTTCCAAAAACTACGAGTTTCCTGAAATCTCAGCAAACATTTTTTTCACCCAATCTTGATGATACTTCAGGTCATGATCAGTACACCAATTCCACTTGGCTCACCCAATTTCATTCTTCTAGGTTCAACCGTTCCTTTGCAGTAACCTTTTTCATGTTAGGTTTCACTCCGTTTTCTCCTATATGGATACATGTAGTTGGAACTCTAAATCAAACACGGTTTGTGCTAGCTCTTTGAAACTTGGCAGAATAATGTAGTTCCAAGTTCTATCGCTATGGTTTGTGTCCTACTGATGTAGCCCCAAGCAGAGACTGACGAGAATCACTTTCATTGAAAGGGGTGCCAAGCTTCCAAAAACAACGAGTTTCCTGAAATCTCAGCTAACATTTCTCACCCAAACTTGATGAAACTTTCAGGTAGTGATCAGTACACGAATCCCACTTGGCTCACCAATTTCGTTCTTCTAGGTTAAGTCGTTCCTTTGCAGTAACCGTTTACATGTTAGGTTTCACTCTGTTTTCTCCTATTGGATACATGTAGTTGAAACTCTAAATCAAACTCGGTTTGTGCAAGCTCTTTGAAACTTGGCACAGTAATGTAGTTCCAAGTTCTATCGCTATGGTTTGTGTCCTATTGAAGTATCCCCAAGCAGAGACTGACGAGAATCAACTTTCATTCAAAGGGGTTGCCAAGCTTCCAAAAAACTGTGAGTTTCCGGAAATCATAGCAAACTTTATTCACCCAATCTTGATGATACTTCCATTTAATGATCAGTACACCATCCACATGGCTCACCAAATTTCGTTCTTCTAGGTTAAACCGTTCCTTTGCAGTAACTTTTTTCATGTTTAGGTTTCACTCTGTTTTCTTCCTATATGGATACATGTATTTGGAACTCTAAATCAAACACGGTTGGTGCTAGCTCTTTGAAACTTGGCACAATAATGTAGTTCCAAGTTCTATCGCTATGGTTTGTGTCCTATTGAAGTAGCCCCAAGCAGAGGCTGACGAGAATCACTTTCATTGAAAGGGATTGCCAAGCTTCCAAATAACTACGAGTTTCCTGAAATATCAGCAAACATTTTTTCACCCAATCTTGATGATACTTGCAGGCCATGATCAGTACACCAATCCCACTTGGCTCAACAAATTTTCGTTCTTCTAGGTTAAACCATTCCTTTGCTTTAACCGTTTTCATGTTTAGGTTTCACTCTGTTTTCTCCTATATGGATACATGTAGTTGGAACTCTAAATCAAACACGGTTTTGCGCTAGCTCTTTGAAACTTGGCACAATAATGTAGTTCAAGTTCTATCGCTATGGTTTGTGTCCTACTGATGTAGCCCCAACGCAGAGACTGACGAGAATCACTTTCATTGAAAGTGGTTGCCAAGCTTCCAAAAACAACGAGTTGCCTGAAATCTCAGCTAACATTTGCTCACCCAAACTTGATGAAACTTGCAGGTAGTGATCAGTACACGAATCCACCTGGCTCACCAAATATCGTTCTTCTAGGTTAACCGTTCCTTTGCAGCGAAGCGTTTTCATGTTTAGGTTTCACTCTGTTTTCTCCTATAATGGATACATGTATTTGGACTCTAAATCAAACACGGTTTGTGCTAGCTCTTTGAAACTTGGCACAATAATGTAGTTCCAAGTTCTATCGCTATGGTTTGTGTCCTATTGAAGTAGCCCCAATCAGAGACTGACGAGAATCACTTTCATTGAAAGGGGTTGCCAAGCTTCCAAAAAACTACGAGTTTCCTGAAATCTCAGCAAACATTTTTTCACCCAATCTTGATGAAACTTCCATTTAATGATCAGCCCACCAATGCCACTTGGCTCACCAAATTTCGTTCTTCTAGGTTAAACCGTTCCTTTGCAGTAACCGTTTTTATGTTTAGGGTTTCACTCTGTTTTCTCCTATATGGATACATGTAGTTGGAACTCTAAATCAGAACACGGTTTGTGCTAGCTCTTTGAAACTTCGCATAATAATGTAGTTCCAAGTTCTATCGCTATGGTTTGTGTCCTATTGAAGTCGCCCCAAGCAGAGACTGACAGAGAATCACTTTCATTGAAAGGGATTGCCAAGCTTCCAATAAACTACGAGATTCCTGAAATATCAGCAAATATTTTTTCACCCAATCTTGATGATACTTGCAGGCCATGATCAGTACACCAATCCCACTTGGCTCACCAAATTCGTTCTTCTAGGTTAAACCGTTCCTTTGCATTAACCGTTTCATGTTTAGGTTTCACTCTGTTTTCTCCTATATGGATACATGTAGTTTGAACTCTAAATCAAACCACGGTTTGTGCTAGCTCTTTGAAACTTGGCACAATAATGTAGTTCCAAGTTCTATCGCTATGGTTTGTGTCCTACTGATTGTAGCCCCAAGCTGAGACTGACGAGAATCACTTTCATTGAAAGGGGTTGCCAAGCTTCCAAAAAACTACGAGTTGCCTGAAATCTCATCAAACATTTCTTCACCAATCTTGATGAAACTTCCATTTAATGATCAGCCCACCAATCCCACTTGGCTCACCAAATTTCGTTCTTCTAGGTTAAAACCGTTCCTTGCAGTAACCGTTTTCATGTTTAGGTTTCACTCTTGTTTTCTCCTATATCGATACATGTAGTTGAAACTCTAAATCAAACTCGGTTTGTGCAAGCTCTTTGAAAGTTGGCACAATAATGTACTTCCAAGTTCTATCGCTATGGTTTGTGTCCTATTGAAGTAGCCCCAAGCAGAGACTGACGAGAATCACTTTCATTCAAAGGGGTTGCCATGCTTCCAAAAAACTGCGAGTTTCCGGACATCATAGCTAACATTTATTCACCCAACCTTGATGATACTTCGATTTAATGATCAGTACACCAATCCCACTTGGCTCACCAAAGTTCTTTCTTCTAGGTTAAAACCGTTCCTTTGGAGTAACCGTTTACATGTTTAGGTTTCACTCTGTTTTCTCCTATATGGATACATGTAGTTGGAACTCTAAATCAAACACGGTTTGTGCTAGCTCTTTGAAACTTGGCATAATAATGTAGTTCCAAGTTTTATCGCTATGGTTTGTGTCCTATTGAAGTACCCCAAGGCAGAGACTGACGAGAATCACTTTCATTGAAAGGGGTTGCCAAGCTTTCAAAAAACAACGGAGTTTCCTGAAATCTCAGGCAAACATTTTCTCACCCAATCTTGATGAAACTTGCAGGTAGTGATCCGTACACGAGTCCCACTTGGCTCACCAAATTTCGTTCTTCTAGGTTTAACCGTTCCTTTGCAGCAAACGTTTTCCATGTTTAGGTTTCACTCTGTTTTCTCCTATATGGATACATGTAGTTGGAACTCTAAATCAAACACGGTTTGTGCTAGCTCTTTGAAACTTGGCACAATAATGTAGTTCCAAGTTCTATCACCATGGTTTGTGTCCTACTGATGTAGCCCCAAGCAGAGACTGACGAGAATCACTATAATTGAAAGGGGTTGCCAAGATTCCAAAAAACTAGGAGTTTCCTGAAATCTCAGCATACATTTTTTTCTCCCAGTCTTGATGATACTTGCAGGTAGTGATCAGTACATGAATCCCACATGGCTCACCAAATTTCGTTCTTCTAGGTTAAACCGTTCCTTTGCAGTAACCTTTTTCCATGTTTAGGTTTCACTCTGTTTTGTCCTATATGGATACATGTAGTTGGAACTCTAAATCAAACACGTTTGTGTTAGCTCTTTGAAACTTGGCACAATAATGTAGTTCCAAGTTCTATCGCTATGGTTTGTGTCCTACTGATGTAGCCCAAAGCAGAGACTGACGAGAATCACTTTCATTGAAAGGGGTTGCCAAGCTTCCAAAAACAACGAGTTTCCTGAAATCTCAGCTAACATTTTCTCACCCAAACTTGATGAAATTTTCAGGTAGTGATCAGTACACGTAATCCCACTTGGCTCACCAAATTTCGTTCTTCTAGGTTTAAACCGTTCCCTTGCAGCGAACGTTTTCATGTTTAGGTTTCACTCTGTTTTCTCCTATATGGTATACATGTATTTGGAACTCTAAATCAAACACGGTTTGTGCTAGCTCTTTGAAACTTGGCACAATAATGTAGTTCCAAGATCTATCGCTATGGTTTGTGTCCTATTGAAGTAACCCCAATCAGAAACTGACGAGAATCACTTTCATTGAAAGGGGGTTTCCAAGCTTCCAAAAAACTAACAGTTTCCTGAAATCTCAGCAAACATTTTTTCACACAATCTTGATGAAACTTCCATTTTAATGATCAGCCCACCAATCCACCTTGGCTCACCAAATTTCGTTCTTCTAGGTTAAGTCGTTCCTTTGCAGTAACCGTTTACATGTTTAGGTTTCACTCTGTTTTCTCCTATATGGATACATGTAGTTGAAACTCTAAATCAAACTCGGTTTGTGCAAGCTCTTTGAAACTTGGCACAATAATGTAGTTCCAAGTTCTATCGCTATGGTTTGTGTCCTATTGAAGTATCCCCAAGCAGAGACTGACGAGAATCACTTTCATTCAAAGGGGTTGCCAAGCTTCCAAAAACTGTGAGTTTCCGGAAATCATAGCAAACACTTATTCACCCAATCTTGATGATACTTCCATTAATGATCAGTACACCAATCCCACATGGGCTCACCAATTTCGTTCTTCTAGGTTAAACCGTTCCTTTGCAGTAACTTTTTTCATGTTTAGGTTTCACTCCGTTTTCTCCTATATGGATACATGTAGTTGGAACTCTAAATCAAACACGGTTTGTGCTAGCTCTTTGAAACTTGGCACAATAATGTAGTTCCAAGTTCTATCGCTATGGTTTGTGTCCTATTGAAGTAGCCCAAGCAGAGGCTGACGAGAATCACTTTCATTGAAAGGGATTGCCAAGCTTCCAAAAACTACCAGTTCCTGAAATCTCAGCAAACATTTTTTCACCCAATCTTGATGATACTTGCAGGCCATGATCAGTACACCAATCCCACTTGGCTCAACAAATTTCGTTCTTCTAGGTTAAACATTCCTTTGCATTAACCGTTTTCATGTTTAGGTTTCACTCTGTTTTCTCCTATATGGATACATGTAGTTGGAACTCTAAATCAAACACGGTTTGCGCTAGCTCTATGAAACTTGGCACAATAATGTAGTTCCAAGTTCTATCGCTATGGTTTGTGTCCTACTGATTTAGCCCCAAGCAGAGACTGACGAGAATCACTTTTCATTGAAAGGGGTTGCCAAGCTTCCAAAAAACGACGAGTTGCCTGAAATCTCATCAAACATTTCTTCACGCAATCTTGATGAAACTTCCATTTAATGATCAGCCTACCAATCCCACTTGGCTCTCCAAATTTCGTTCTTCTAGGTTAAACCGTTCCTTTGCAGTAACCGTTTTCATGTTTAGGTTTCACTCTGTTTTCTCCTATATGGATACATGTAGTTGAAACTCTAAATCAAACTCGGTTTGTGCAAGCTCTTTGAAAGTTGGCACAATAATGTACTTCCAAGTTCTATCGCTATGGTTTGTGTCCTATTGAAGTAGCCCCAAGCAGAGACTGACGAGAATCTCTTTCATTCAAAGGGGTTGCCAAGCTTCAAAAAAACTGCGAGTTTCCGGACATCATAGCTAACATTTATTCACCCAGTCTTGATGATACTTCCATTTAATGATCAGTACACCAATCCCACTTGGCTCACCAAATTTCGTTCTTCTAGGTTAAACCGTTCCTTTGCTGTAACCGTTTACATGTTTAGGTTCACTCTGTTTTCTCCTATATGGATACATGTAGTTGGAACTCTAAATCAAACACGGTTTGTGCTAGCTCTTTGAAACTTGGCATAATAATGTAGTTCCAAGTTCTATCGCTATGGTTGTGTCCTATTGAAGTACCCCAACGCAGAGACTGAACGAGAATCACTTTCATTGAAAGTGGTTGCCAAGCTTCCAAAAAACAACGAGTTTCCTGAAATTCTCAGCTAACATTTTCTCACCCAAACTTGATGAAACTTGCATGTAGTGATCATACACGAATCCCACTTGGCTCACCAAATTCGTTCTTCTAGGTTAAACCGTTCCTTTGCAGCGAAAGTTTTCATGTTTAGGTTTCACTCTGTTTTCTCCTATATGGCTACATGTATTTGGAACTCTAATCAAATACGGTTTGTGCTAGCTCTTTGAAACTTCGCATAATAATGTAGTTCCAAGTTCTATCGCTATGGTTTGTGTCCTATTGAAGTCGCCCCAAGCAGAGACTGACGAGAATCACTTTCATTGAAAGGGATTGCCAAGCTTCCAATAAACTACGAGATTCCTGAAATATCAGCAAATATTTTTTCACCCAATCTTGATGATACTTGCAGGCCATGATCAGTACACCAATCCCACTTGGCTCCAACAAATTTCGTTCTTCTAGGTTAAACCGTTCCTTTGCATTAACCGTTTTCATGTTTAGGTTTCACTCTGTTTTCTCCTATATGGATACATGTAGTTGGAAACTCTAAAATCAACACGGTTTGTGCTAGCTCTTTGAAACTTGGCACAATAATGTAGTTCCAAGTTCTATCGCTATGGTTTGTGTCCTACTGATGTAGCCCCAAGCTGAGACTGACGAGAATCACTTTCATTGAAAGGGGTTGCCAAGCTTCCAAAAAACTACGAGTTGCCTGAAATCTCATCAAACATTTCTTCACCCAATCTTGATGAAACTTCCATTTAATGATCAGCCCACCAATCCCACTTGGCTCACCAAATTTCGTTCTTCTAGGTTAAACAGTTCCTTTGCAGTAACCGTTTTCATGTTTAGGTTTCACTCTGTTTTCTCCTATATCGATACATGTAGTTGAAACTCTAAATCAAACTCGGTTTGTGCAAGCTCTTTGAAAGTTGGCACAATAATGTACTTCCAAGTTCTTCTCGCTATGGTTTGTGTCCTATTGAAGTAGCCCCAAGCAGAGACTGACGAGAATCACTTTCATTCAAAGGGGTTGCCAAGCCTTCCAAAAACTGCGAGTTTCCGGACATCATAGCTAACATTTATTCACCCAACCTTGATGATACTTCGATATAATGATCAGTACACCAATCCCACTTGGCTCACAAATTTCGTTCTTCTAGGTTAAACCGTTCCTTTGCAGTAACCGTTTACATGTTTAGGTTCACTCTGTTTTCTCCTATATGGATACATGTAGTTGGAACTCTAAATCAAACACGGTTTGTGCTAGCTCTTTGAAACTTGGCATAATAATGTAGTTCCAAGTTCTATCGCTATGGTTTGTGTCCTATTGAAGTACCCCAACGCAGAGACTGACGAAATCACTTTCATTGAAAGTGGTTGCCAGCTTCCAAAAAACAACGAGTTTTCCTGAAATCTCAGCTAACATTTTCTCACCCAAACTTGATGAAACTTGCATGTAGTGATCATACACGAATCCCACTTGGCTCACCAAATTTCGTTCTTCTAGTTAAACCGTTCCTTTGCAGCGAAAGTTTTCATGTTAAGGTTTCACTCTGTTTTCTCCTATATGGATACATGTATTTGGAACTCTAAATCAAATACGGATTGTGCTAGCTCTTTGAAACTTCGCATAATAATGTAGTTCCAAGTTCTATCGCTATGGTTTGTGTCCTATTGAAGTCGCCCCAAGCAGAGACTGGACGAGAATCACTTTCATTTGAAAGGGATTGCCAAGCTTCCAATAAACTACGAGATTCCTGAAATATCAGCAAATATTTTTCACCAATCTGATGAGACTTGCAGGCCATGATCAGTACACCAATCCCACTTGGCTCACCAAATTTCGTTTCTTCTAGGTAAAAACCGTTCCTTTGCATTAACCGTTTTCATGTTTAGTTTCACTCTGTTTTTCTCCTATATGGATACATGTAGTTGAACTCTAAATCAAACACGGTTTGTGCTAGCTCTTTGAAACTTGGCACAATAATTGTAGTTCCAAGTTCTATCGCTATGGTTTGTGTCCTACTGATGTAGCCCCAAGCTGAGACTGACGAGAATCACTTTCATTGAAAGGGGTTGCCAAGCTTCCAAAAACTACGAGTTTGCCTGAAATCTCATCAAACATTTCTTCACCCAATCATGATGAAACTTCCATTTAATGATCAGCCCACCAATCCCACTTGGCTCACCAAATTTCGTTCTTCTAGGTTAAACAGTTCCTTTGCAGTAACCGTTTTCATGTTTAGTTTCACTCTGTTTTCTCCTATATCGATACATGTAGTGAAACTCTAAATCAAACTCGTTTGTGCAAGCCTTTGAAAGTTGGCACAATAATGTACTTCCAAGTTCTATCGCTATGGTTTGTGTCCTATTGAGTAGCCCCAAGCAGAGACTGACGAGAATCACTTTCATTCAAAGGGGTTGCCAAGCTTCCAAAAAACTGCGAGTTCCGACATCATAGCTAACATTTATTCACCCAACCTTGATGATACTTCGATTTAATGATCAGTACACCAATCCCACTTGCTCACCAAATTTCGTTCTTCTAGGTTAAACCGTTCCTTTGCAGTAACCGTTTACATGTTTAGGTTCACTTCTGTTTTCTCCTATATGGATACATGTAGTTGGAACTCTAAATCAAACACGGTTTGTGCTAGCTCTTTGAAACTTGGCATAATAATGTAGTTTCCAAGTTCTATCGCTATGGTTTGTGTCCTATTGAGTACCCCAACGCAGAGACTGACGAGAATCACTTTCAATGAAAGTGGTTGCCAAGCTTCCAAAAAACAACGAGTTTCCTGAAATCTCAGCTAACATTTTCTCACCCAAACTTGATGAAACTTGCATGTAGTGATCATACACGAATCCCCACATGGCTCACCAAATTTCGTTCTTCTAGGTTAACCGTTCCTTTGCAGCGAAAGTTTTCATGTTTAGGTTTCACTCTGTTTTCTCCTATATGGATACATGTATTTGGAACTCTAAATCAAATACGGTTTGTGCTAGCTCTTTGAAACTTCGCATAATAATGTAGTTCCAAGTTCTATCGCTATGGTTTGTGTCCTATGAAGTCGCCCCAAGCAGAGACTGACGAGAATCACTTTCATTGAAAGGGATTGCCAAGCTTCCAATAAACACTACGAATTCCTGAAATATCAGCAAATATTTTTCACCCAATCTTGATGATACTTGCAGCCATTGATCAGTACCACCAATCCCACTTGGCTCACCAAATTCGTTCTTCTAGGTTAAACCGTTCCTTTGCATTAACCGTTTTCATGTTTAGGTTTCACTCTGTTTTCTCCTATATGGATACATGTAGTTGAACTCTAAATCAAACACGGTTTGTGCTAGCTCTTGAAACTGGCACAATAATGTAGTTCCAAGTTCTATCGCTATGGTTTGTGTCCTACTGATGTAGCCCCAAGCTGAGAATGACGAGAATCACTTTCATTGAAAGGGGTTGCCAAGCTTCCAAAAAACTACGAGTTGCCTGAAATCTCATCAAACTTTCTTCACCCAATCTTGATGAAACTTCCATTTAATGATCAGCCCACCAATCCCCACTTGGCTCACCAAATTTCGTTCTTCTAGGTTAAACAGTTCCTTTGCAGTAACCCGTTTCATGTTTAGGTTTCACTCTGTTTTCTCCTATATCGATACATGTAGTTGAAACTCTAAATCAAACTCGGTTGTGCAAGCTCTTTGAAAGTTGGCACAATAATGTACTTCCAAGTTCTATCGCTATGGTTTGTGTCCTATTGAAGTAGCCCCAAGCAGAGACTGACGAGAATCACTTTCATTCAAAGGGGTTGCCAAGCTTCCAAAAAACTGCGAGTTCCGGACTCATAGCTAACATTTATTCACCCAACCTTGATGATACTTCGATTTAATGATCAGTACACCAATCCCACTTGGCTCACCAAATTTCGTTCTTCTAGGTTAAACCGTTCCTTTGCAGTAACCGTTTACATGTTTAGGTTTCACTCTGTTTTCTCCTATATGGATACATGTAGTTGGAACTCTAAATCAAACACGGTTTGTGCTAGCTCTTTGAAACTTGGCACAATAAAGTAGTTCCAAGTTCTATCGCCATGGTTTGTGTCCTACTGATGTAGCCCCAAGCAGAGACTGACGAGAATCACTTAATTGAAAGGGGTTGCCAAGATTCCAAAAAACTAGGAGTTTCCTGAAATCTCAGCATACATTTTTTTCTCCAGTCTTGATGATACTTGCAGGTAGTGATCAGTACATGAATCCCACATGGCTCACCAAATTTCGTTCTTCTAGGTTAAACCGTTCCTTTGCAGTAACCGTTTTCCATGTTTAGGTTTCACTCTGTTTTGTTCCTATATGGATACATGTAGTTGGAACTCTAAATCAAACACGGTTTGTGTTAGCTCTTTGAAACTTGGCACAATAATGTAGTTCCAAGTTCTATCGCTATGGTTTGTGTCCTACTGATGTAGCCCAAAGCAGAGACTGACGAGAATCACTTTCATTGAAAGGGGTTGCCAAGCTTCCAAAACAACGTGTTCCTGAAATCTCAGCTAACATTTTCTCACCCAAACTTGATGAAACTTTCAGGTAGTGATCAGTACACGAATCCCACTTGGCTCACCAAATTTCGTTCTTCTAGGTTAAACCGTTCCCTTGCAGCGAACGTTTTCATGTTTAGGTTTCACTCTGTTTTCTCCTATATGGATACATGTATTTGGAACTCTAAATCAAACACGGTTTGTGCTAGCTCTTTGAAACTTGGCACAATAATGTAGTTCCAAGATCTATCGCTATGGTTTGTGTCCTATTGAAGTAACCCAATCAGAAACTGACGAGAATCACTTTCATTGAAAGGGGTTTCCAAGCTTCCAAAAAACTAACAGTTTCCTGAAATCTCAGCAAACATTTTTTCACACAATCTTGATGAAACTTCCATTTAATGATCAGCCCACCAATCCACCTTGGCTCACCAAATTTCGTTCTTCTAGGTTAAGTCGTTCCTTTGCAGTAACCGTTTACATGTTTAGGTTTCACTCTGTTTTCTCCTATATGGATACATGTAGTTGAAACTCTAAATCAAACTCGGTTTGTGCAAGCTCTTTGAAACTTGGCACAATAATGTAGTTCCAAGTTCTATCGCTATGGTTTGTGTCCTATTGAAGTATCCCAAGGCAGAGACTGACGAGAATCACTTTCATTCAAAGGGGTTTGCCAGTCTTCCAAAAAACTGTGAGTTTCCGGAAATCATAGCAAACACTTATTCACCCAATCTTGATGATACTCCATTAATGATCAGTACACCAATCCCACATGGCTCACCAAATTTCGTTCTTCTAGGTTAAACCTTCCTTTGCAGTAACTTTTTTCTGTTTAGGTTTCACTCTGTTTTCTCCTATATGGATACATGTAGTTGGAACTCTAAATCAAACACGGTTTGTGCTAGCTCTTTGAAACTTGGCACAATAATGTAGTTCCAAGTTCTATTGCTATGGTTTGTGTCCTATTGAAGTAGCCCCAAGCAGAGGCTGACGAGAATCACTTTCATTGAAAGGGATTGCCAAGCTTCCAAAAAACTACGAGTTTCCTGAAATCCAGCAAACATTTTTTCACCCAATCTTGATGATACTTGCAGGCCATGATCCGTACACCAATCCCACTTGGCTCAACAAATTTCGTTCTTCTAGGTTAACCATCCTTTGCATTAACCGTTTCATGTTTAGGTTTCACTCTGTTTTCTCCTATATGGATACATGTAGTTGGAACTCTATATCAAACACGGTTTGCGCTAGCTCTTTGAAAACTTGGCACAATAATGTAGTTCCAAGTTCTATCGCTATGGTTTGTGTCCTACTGATTTAGCCCCAAGCAGAGACTGACGAGAATCACTTTCATTGAAAGGGGTTGCCAAGCTTCCAAAAACGACGAGTTTCCTGAAATCTCATCAAACATTTCTTCACCCATCTTGATGATACTTCCATTTAATGATCAGCCTACATACCACTTGGCTCTCCAAATTTCGTTCTTCTAGGTTAACCGTTCCTTTGCAGTAACCGTTTTCATGTTTAGGTTTCACTCTGTTTTCTCCTATATGGATACATGTAGTTGAAACTCTAAATCAAACTCGGTTTGTGCAAGCTCTTGAAAGTTGGCACAATAATGTACTTCCAAGTTCTATCGCTATGGTTTGTGTCCTATTGAAGTAGCCCCAAGCAGGAGACTGACGAGAATCTCTTTCATTCAAAGGGGTTGCCAAGCTTCCAAAAAACTGCGAGTTTCCGGACATCATAGCTAACATTTATTCACCCAATCTTGATGATACTTCCATTTAATGATCAGTACACCAATCCCACTTGGCTCACCCAATTCGTTCTTCTAGTTAAACCGTTCCTTTGCAGTAACCGTTTACATGTTTTAGGTTTCACCTCTGTTTTCTCCTAATATGGATACATGTAGTTGGAACTCTAAATCAAACACGGTTTGTGCTAGCTCTTTGAAACTTGCATAATAAATGTAGTTCCAAGTTCTATCGCTATGGTTTGTGTCCTATTGAAGTACCCCAACGCAGAGACTGACGAGAATCACTTTCCTTGAAAGTGGTTGCCAAGGCTTCCAAAAAACAAGAGTTTCCTGAAATCTCAGCTAACATTTTCTCACCCAAACTTGATGAAACTTGCAGGTAGTGATCATACACGAATCCCACTTGGCTCACCAAATTTCGTTTCTTCTAGGTTAAACAGTTCCTTTGCAGCGAAATTTTCATGTTTAGGTTTCACTCTGTTTCTCCTATATGGATACATGTATTTGGAACTCTAAATCAAATACGGTTTGTGCTTGCTCTTTGAAACTTCGCATAATAATGTAGTTCCAAGTTCTATCGCTATGGTTTTGTGTCCTATTTGAAGTCGCCCCAAGCAGAGACTGACGAGAATCACTTTCATTGAAGGGATTGCCAAGCTTCCAATAAACTACGAGATTCCTGAAATATCAGCAAATATTTTTTCACCCCAATCTTGATGATACTTGCAGGCCATGATCAGTACACCAATCCCACTTGGCTCACCAAATTTCGGTCTTCTAGGTTAAACCGTTCCTTTGCATTAACCGTTTTCATGTTTAGGTTTCACTCTGTTTTCTCCTATATGGATACATGTAGTTGGAACTCTAAATCAAACACGGTTTGTGCTAGCTCTTTGAAACTTGGCACAATAATGTTAGTTCCAAGTTCTATCGCTATGGTTTGTGTCCTACTGATGTAGCCCCAAGCTGAGACTGACCAGAATCACTTTCATTGAAAGGGGTGCCAAGCTTCCAATAAAACTACGAGTTGCCTTGAAATCTCATCAAACATTTCTTCACCCAATCTTGATGAAACTTCCATTAATGATCAGCCCACCAATCCCACTTGGCTCACCAAATTTCGTTCTTCTAGGTTAAACCGTTCCTTTGCAGTAACCTTTTCATGTTTAGGTTTTCACTCTGTTTTCTCCTATATCGATACATGTAGTTGAAACTCTAAATCAAACTCGGTTTGTGCAAGCTCTTTGAAAGTTGGCACAATAATGTACTTCCAAGTTCTATCGCTATGTTTGTGTCCTATTGAAGTAGCCCCAAGCAGAGACTGACGAGAATCACTTTCATTCAAAGGGGTTGCCAAGCTTCCATAAAACTGCGAGTTTCCGGACATCATAGCTAACATTTATTCACCCAACCTTGATGATACTTCGATTTAATGATCAGTACACCAATCCCACTTGGCTCACCAAATTTCGTTCTTCTAGGTTAAACCGTTCCTTTGCAGTAACCGTTTACATGTTTATAGGTTTCACTCTGTTTTCTCCTATATGGATACATGTAGTTGGAACTCTAAATCAAACACGGTTTGTTGCTAGCTCTTTGAAACTTGGCATAATAATGTAGTTCCAAGTTTTATCGCTATGGTTTGTGTCCTATTGATGTACCCCAAGGCAGAGACTGACGAGAATCACTTTCATTCAAAGGGGTTGCCAAGGCTTTCAAAAAACAACGAGTTTCCTGAAATCTCAGCAAACATTTTTCTCACCCAATCTTGATGAAACTTGCAGGTAGTGATCCGTACACGAATCCCACTGGCTCACCCAAATTTCGTTCTTCTAGGTTTAACCGTTCCTTTGCAGCAAACGTTTTCATGTTTAGGTTTCACTCTGTTTTCTCCTATATGGATACATGTATGTTGGAACTCTAAATCAAACACGGTTTGTGCTAGCTCTTTGAAAACTTGGCACAATAATGTAGTTCCAAGTTCTATCGCCATGGTTTGTGTCCTACTGATGTAGCCCCAAGCAGAGACTGACGAGAATCACTTTAATTGAAAGGGTTGCCAAGATTCCAAAAAACTAGGAGTTTCCTGAAATCTCAGCATACATTTTTCTCCCAGTCTTGATGATACTTGCAGGTAGTGATCAGTACATGAATCCCACATGGCTCACCCAAATTTCGTCTTCTAGGTTAAACCGTTCCTTTGCAGTAACCGTTTCCATGTTTAGGTTTCACTCTGTTTTGTCCTATATGGATACATGTAGTTGGAACTCTAAATCAAACACGGTTTGTGTTAGCTCTTGAAACTTGGCACAATAATGTAGTTCCAAGTTCTATCGCTATGGTTGGTGTCCTACTGATGTAGCCCAAAGCAGAGACTGACGAGAATCACTTTCATTGAAAGGGTTGCCAAGCTTCCAAAAACAACGAGTTTCCTGAAATCTCAGCTAACATTTCTCACCCAAACTTGATGAAACTTTCAGGTAGTGATCAGTACACGAATCCCACTTGGCTCACCAAATTTCGTTCTTCTAGGTTAAACCGTTCCCTTGCAGCGAACGTTTCATGTTTAGGTTTCACTTGTTTTCTCCTAAATGGATACATGTATTTGGAACTCTAAATCAAACACGGTTTGTGCTAGCTCTTTGAAACTTGGCACAATAATGTAGTTCCAAGATCTATCGCTATGGTTTGTGTCCTAGTGAAGTAACCCCAATCAGAAACTGACGAGAATCACTTTCATTGAAAGGGGTTCCAAGCTTCCAAAAAACTAACAGTTTTCCTGAAAATCTCAGCAAACATTTTTTCAAATCTTGATGAAACTTCCATTTAATGATCAGCCCACCAATCCCACCTTGGCTTCACCAAATTCTGTTTCTTCTAGGTTAAAGTCGTTCCTGTGGCAGTAACCGTTTACATGTTTAGGTTTCACTCTGTTTTTCTCCTATATGGATACATGTAGTTGA
>NW_027552245.1:0-35269 GCF_045843805.1 Urocitellus parryii
CTCAGTCTCTTCTTGGGGCTACTTCAATGGGAAACAAAGTGTAGAGATAGAACTTGGAACTACTTTATTGTGCCAAGTTTCAAAGAGCTAGCACAAACTGTGTTTGATTTAGAGTTCCAACTACATGTATCCATATAGGAGAAAACAGAGTGAAACCTAAAAATTAAAATGGTTACTGCCAACGAACGGTTTAACCTAGAAGAACGAAATTTGGTGAGCCAAGTAGGATTGGTGTACTGATTATTCCCCGAAAGTATCATCAAGATTGGGTGAAAAAATATTTACTGAGATTTCAGAAAACTCATATTTTTGGGAAGTTTGCCACCCGCTTTCAATGAAATTCTTTTTCGTCAGTCTCTGCTTGGGGCTGCTTCAATAGGAAACAAACCATCGAGATAGAACTTGGAACTACTTTATTGTGCCAAGTTTCAAAGAGCTAGCACAAACCGTGTTTGATTTAGAGTTCCAACTACATGTAAACATATAGGAGAAAATAGAGTGAAACCTAAAATAGAAACGGTTGCTGCAAACTAACGGTTTATCCTAGAAGAACGAAATGTGGTGAGCCAAGTGGGATTGGTGTACTGATCATTACCTGAAAATATCAAGATTGGGTGAAAAAATGTTTGCTGACATCACAGGATACTCGATGTTTTTTGGAAGATTTGCAACCCCTTTCAATGAAATTGTTTCTCGTCAGTCTCTGCTTGGGGCAAATTCAGTAGGAAACAATACCTAAAGATAGAACTTGGAAGTACTTTCTTTTGCCAAGTTTCAAAGAGCTAGCACAAACCGTGTTTGATTTAGAGTTCCAACTACATGTATCTATATAGGAGAAAACAGAGTGAAACCTAAAAATGAAAACGGTTACTGCCAACGAACGGTTTAACCTAGAAGAATGAAATTTGGTGAGCCAAGTGAGATTGGTGTCCTGATGATTACCTGAAAGTATCATCAAGATTGGGTAAAAAAATGTTTGCTGAGATTACAGGAAACTCGAAGTTTTTTGGCAGCTTGGAAACCCCTTTCAATGAAAGTGATTTTCATCAGTCTCTGCTTGGGACTGCTTCAATAGGAAAGAAACCAAAGAGTTAGAACTTGGAACTACTTTATTGAGCCAAGTTTCAAAGAGCTAGCACAAACTATGTTTGATTTAGAGTTCCAAGTATAAGTATCCTTATAGGAGAAAACAGAGTGAAACCTAAAAATGAAAATGGTTACTGCCAACGAACGGTTTAAACTAGAAGAACGAAATTTGGTGAGCCAAGTGGGATTGGTGTACTGATCATTACCTGAAAGTATCATCAAGATTGGGTGAAAAAATGTTTGCTGACATTACCGGAAACTTGAAGTTTTTTGGAATCTTGGCAACCCCTTTCAATCAAAGTGGTTTTCATCAGTCTCTCCTTGGGGCTACTACAATAGGAAACAAACTGTAGAGATAGAACTTGGAACTACTTTATTGTGCCAACTTTCAAAGAGCTAGCAGAACCCGTGTTTGATTTAGATTTCAATCTACATATATCCATATAGGAGGAAACAGAGTGAAACCTGAAAATGAAAATGGTTACTGCCAACAAACGATTTAACCTAGAAGAACGAAATTTGGTGAGCCAAGTGGGATTGGTGTACTGATCATTACCTGAAAGTATCATCAATATTGGGTGAAAAAATGTTCCTGAGATTTCAGGAAACTCGTAGTTTTACGGAAGTTTGCCACCCCCTTTCCATGAAATTGTTTTTCGTCAGTCTCTGCCTGGGGCTACTTCAATAGGAAACAAACCATCGAGATAGACCTTGGAACTACATTATTGTGCCATGTTTCAAAGAGCTAGCACAAACTGTTTTTGATTTAGAGTTCCAACTACATGTATCCATATAGGAGACAACAGAGTGAAACCTAAAAATGAAAATGGTTACTGCCAACGAACGGTTCAAAGTAGAAGAACGAAATTATGTGAGCCAAGTGGGATTGGTGTACTGATCATTAACTGAAGGTATTATCAAGATTACGTGAAAAAAATGTTTCCTGAGATTTCAGGAAACTCGTAGTTTTTGTGATGTATGAACCCCCTTTCAATGAAAGTCTTTTTCGTCAGTCTCTCCTTGGGGTTACTTCAATAATAAACAAACCATCGACATAGAACTTGGAACTACTTTATTGTGCCAAGTTTCAAAGAGATAGCACAAACTGTGGTTGATTTAGCGTTCCAACTACATGTATCCATATAGGAGAAAACAGAGTGAAACCTAAAAATGAATACGGTTACTGCCAACGAAATGTTTAACCTAGAAGAACGAAACTTGGTGAGCCAAGTGGGATTGGTGCATTGATCATTACCTGAAAGTATCATCAAGATTGGGTGAAAAAATGTTTGCTGAGATTTCAGGAAACTCGAAGTTTCTTGGAATCTTGGCTACCCCTTTCAATGAAAGTGGTTTTCCTCAGTCTCTTCTTGGGGCTACTTCAATAGGAAATAAAGTGTAGAGATAGAACTTGGAACTATTTTATTGTGCCAAGTTTCAAAGAGCTAGCACAAACTGTGTTTGATTTAGAGTTCCAACTACATGTATCCATATAGGAGAAAACAAAGTGAAACCTAAAAATGAAAACGGTTACTGCCAACGAATGGTTTAACCTAGAAGAACGAAATTTGGTGAGCCAAGTAGGATTGGTGTACTGATTATTCCCCGAAAGTATCATCAAGATTGGGTGAAAAAATATTTACTGAGATTTCAGAAAACTCATAGTTTTTGCGAAGTTTGCCACCCGCTTTCAATGAAATTCTTTTTCGTCAGTGTCTGCTTCGGGCTGCTTCAATAGGAAACAAACCATCGAGATAGAACTTGGAACTACTTTATTGTGCCAAGTTTCAAAGAGCTAGCACAAACTATGTTTGATTTAGAGTTCCAAGTATATGTATCCTTATAGGAGAAAACAGAGTGAATCCTAAAAATGAAAATGGTTACTGCCAACGAACGGTTAAAACTAGAAGAATGAAATTTGGTGAGCCAAGTGGGATTGGTGTACTGATCATTACCTGAAAGTATCATCAAGATTGGGTGAAAAAATGTTTGCTGAGATTACCGGAAACTTGAATTTTTTTGGAAACTTGGCAACCCCTTTCAATGAAAGTGGTTTTCGTCAGTCTCTGCTTGGGGCTACTACAATAGGAAACAAACTGTAGAGATAGAACTTGGAACTACTTTATTGTGCCAAGTTTCAAAGAGCTAGCAGAACCCGTGTTTGATTTAGATTTGAATCTACATATATCCATATAGGAGAAAACAGAGTGAATCCTGAAAATGAAAATGGTTACTGCCAACAAACGATTTAACCTAGAAGAACGAAATTTGGTGAGCCAAGTGGGATTGGTGTACTGATCATTACCTGAAAGTATCATAAATATTGGGTGAAAAAATTTTCCTGAGATTTCAGGAAACTCGAAGTTTCTTGGAATCTTGGCAACCCCTTTCAATGAAAGTGGTTTTCCTCAGTCTCTTCTTGGGGCTACTTCAATGGGAAACAAAGTGTAGAGATAGAACTTGGAACTACTTTATTGTGCCAAGTTTCAAAGAGCTAGCACAAACTGTGTTTGATTTAGAGTTCCAACTACATGTATCCATATAGGAGAAAACAGAGTGAAACCTAAAAATTAAAATGGTTACTGCCAACGAACGGTTTAACCTAGAAGAACGAAATTTGGTGAGCCAAGTAGGATTGGTGTACTGATTATTCCCCGAAAGTATCATCAAGATTGGGTGAAAAAATATTTACTGAGATTTCAGAAAACTCATATTTTTGGGAAGTTTGCCACCCGCTTTCAATGAAATTCTTTTTCGTCAGTCTCTGCTTGGGGCTGCTTCAATAGGAAACAAACCATCGAGATAGAACTTGGAACTACTTTATTGTGCCAAGTTTCAAAGAGCTAGCACAAACCGTGTTTGATTTAGAGTTCCAACTACATGTAAACATATAGGAGAAAATAGAGTGAAACCTAAAATAGAAACGGTTGCTGCAAACTAACGGTTTATCCTAGAAGAACGAAATGTGGTGAGCCAAGTGGGATTGGTGTACTGATCATTACCTGAAAATATCAAGATTGGGTGAAAAAATGTTTGCTGACATCACAGGATACTCGATGTTTTTTGGAAGATTTGCAACCCCTTTCAATGAAATTGTTTCTCGTCGGTCTCTGCTTGGGGCAAATTCAGTAGGAAACAATACCTAAAGATAGAACTTGGAAGTACTTTCTTTTGCCAAGTTTCAAAGAGCTAGCACAAACCGTGTTTGATTTAGAGTTCCAACTACATGTATCTATATAGGAGAAAACAGAGTGAAACCTAAAAATGAAAACGGTTACTGCCAACGAACGGTTTAACCTAGAAGAATGAAATTTGGTGAGCCAAGTGAGATTGGTGTCCTGATGATTACCTGAAAGTATCATCAAGATTGGGTAAAAAAATGTTTGCTGAGATTACAGGAAACTCGAAGTTTTTTGGCAGCTTGGAAACCCCTTTCAATGAAAGTGATTTTCATCAGTCTCTGCTTGGGACTGCTTCAATAGGAAAGAAACCAAAGAGTTAGAACTTGGAACTACTTTATTGAGCCAAGTTTCAAAGAGCTAGCACAAACTATGTTTGATTTAGAGTTCCAAGTATAAGTATCCTTATAGGAGAAAACAGAGTGAAACCTAAAAATGAAAATGGTTACTGCCAACGAACGGTTTAAACTAGAAGAACGAATTTGGTGAGCCAAGTGGGATTGGTGTACTGATCATTACCTGAAAGTATCATCAAGATTGGGTGAAAAAATGTTTGCTGACATTACCGGAAACTTGAAGTTTTTGGAATCTTGGCAACCCCTTTCAATCAAAGTGGTTTTCATCAGTCTCTCCTTGGGGCTACTACAATAGGAAACAAACTGTAGAGATAGAACTTGGAACTACTTTATTGTGCCAACTTTCAAAGAGCTAGCAGAACCCGTGTTTGATTTAGATTTCAATCTACATATATCCATATAGGAGGAAACAGAGTGAAACCTGAAAATGAAAATGGTTACTGCCAACAAACGATTTAACCTAGAAGAACGAAATTTGGTGAGCCAAGTGGGATTGGTGTACTGATCATTACCTGAAAGTATCATCAATATTGGGTGAAAAAATGTTCCTGAGATTTCAGGAAACTCGTAGTTTTACGGAAGTTTGCCACCCCCTTTCCATGAAATTGTTTTTCGTCAGTCTCTGCCTGGGGCTACTTCAATAGGAAACAAACCATCGAGATAGACCTTGGAACTACATTATTGTGCCATGTTTTCAAAGAGCTAGCACAAACTGTTTTTGATTTAGAGTTCCAACTACATGTATCCATATAGGAGACAACAGAGTGAAACCTAAAAATGAAAATGGTTACTGCCAACGAACGGTTCAAAGTAGAAGAACGAAATTATGTGAGCCAAGTGGGATTGGTGTACTGATCATTAACTGAAGGTATTATCAAGATTACGTGAAAAAAATGTTTCCTGAGATTTCAGGAAACTCGTAGTTTTTGTGATGTATGAACCCCCTTTCAATGAAAGTCTTTTTCGTCAGTCTCTCCTTGGGGTTACTTCAATAATAAACAAACCATCGACATAGAACTTGGAACTACTTTATTGTGCCAAGTTTCAAAGAGATAGCACAAACTGTGGTTGATTTAGCGTTCCAACTACATGTATCCATATAGGAGAAAACAGAGTGAAACCTAAAAATGAAAACGGTTACTGTAAAAGAACGGTTAAACCCAGAAAAACGAAATTCGGTGAGCAAAGTGAGATTGGTGTACTGATCATTAACTGAAAGTATCATCAAGATTGGGTGAAAAAAAGTTTGCTGAGATTACCGGAAACTCGAAGTTTCTTGGAGTCTTGGCAACCCCGTTCAATGAAAGTGGTTTTCGTCAGTCTCTGCTTGGGGCTACTTCAGTAGGAAACAAACAATAGATATATAACTTGGGACTACTTTATTGTGCCAATCTTCAAAGAGCTAGGAGAAACCATGTTTGATTTAGAGTTCCAACTACATGTATCCATATAGGAGAAAACAGAGTGAAACCTAAAAATGAAAACGGTTACTGCCAACGAACGGTTTAACCAAGAAGAACAAACTTGGTGAGCCAAGTGGGATTGGTGCATTGATCTTTACCTGAAAGTATCATCAAGATTGGGTGAAAAAATGTTTGCTGAGATTTCAGCAAACTCGAAGTTTCTTGGAATCCTAGCAACCCCTTTCAATGAAAGTGGTTTTCCTCAGTCTCTGCTTGAGTCTACTTCAGTAGGAAACAAAAAAATAGAGATATAACTTGTAACTACGTTATTGTGCCAAGTTTCAAGGAGATAGCAGAAACCGTGTTGGATTTAGAGTTCCAACTACATGTATCCATATAGGATAAAACAGAGTGAAACCTAAAAATGTAAATGGTTACTGGAAATGAACGGTTTATCATAGAATAACGAAATTTGGTGAGCCAAGTGGGATTGGTGTTCTGATCATTACCTGAAAGTATCATCAAGATTGGGTGAAAAAATGTTCTGAGATTTCAGGAAACTCGTAGATTTTGGAAGCTTGGCAACCCTTTTCAATGAAAGTGATTCTCCTCAGACTCTGCTTGAGTCTACTCCAGTAGGATACAAACAATAGAGATAGAACTTGGAACTACTTTATTGTGCCAAGTTTCAAAGAGCTAGCACAAACCGTGTTTGATTTAGAGTTCCAAGTACATGTATCCATATAGTAGAAAACAGAGTGAAACCTAAAAATGAATACGGTTACTGCCAACGAAATGTTTAACCTAGAAGAACGAAACTTGGTGAGCCAAGTGGGATTGGTGCATTGATCATTACCTGAAAGTATCATCAAGATTGGGTGAAAAAATGTTTGCTGAGATTTCAGGAAACTCGAAGTTTCTTGGAATCTTGGCTACCCCTTTCAATGAAAGTGGTTTTCCTCAGTCTCTTCTTGGGGCTACTTCAATAGGAAATAAAGTGTAGAGATAGAACTTGGAACTATTTTATTGTGCCAAGTTTCAAAGAGCTAGCACAAACTGTGTTTGATTTAGAGTTCCAACTACATGTATCCATATAGGAGAAAACAAAGTGAAACCTAAAAATGAAAACGGTTACTGCCAACGAATGGTTTAACCTAGAAGAACGAAATTTGGTGAGCCAAGTAGGATTGGTGTACTGATTATTCCCCGAAAGTATCATCAAGATTGGGTGAAAAAATATTTACTGAGATTTCAGAAAACTCATAGTTTTTGCGAAGTTTGCCACCCGCTTTCAATGAAATTCTTTTTCGTCAGTGTCTGCTTCGGGCTGCTTCAATAGGAAACAAACCATCGAGATAGAACTTGGAACTACTTTATTGTGCCAAGTTTCAAAGAGCTAGCACAAACTATGTTTGATTTAGAGTTCCAAGTATATGTATCCTTATAGGAGAAAACAGAGTGAATCCTAAAAATGAAAACGGTTACTGCCAACGAACGGTTAAAACTAGAAGAATGAAATTTGGTGAGCCAAGTGGGATTGGTGTACTGATCATTACCTGAAAGTATCATCAAGATTGGGTGAAAAAATGTTTGCTGAGATTACCGGAAACTTGAATTTTTTGGAAACTTGGCAACCCCTTTCAATGAAAGTGGTTTTCGTCAGTCTCTGCTTGGGGCTACTACAATAGGAAACAAACTGTAGAGATAGAACTTGGAACTACTTTATTGTGCCAAGTTTCAAAGAGCTAGCAGAACCCGTGTTTGATTTAGATTTGAATCTACATATATCCATATAGGAGAAAACAGAGTGAATCCTGAAAATGAAAATGGTTACTGCCAACAAACGATTTAACCTAGAAGAACGAAATTTGGTGAGCCAAGTGGGATTGGTGTACTGATCATTACCTGAAAGTATCATAAATATTGGGTGAAAAAATTTTCCTGAGATTTCAGGAAACTCGAAGTTTCTTGGAATCTTGGCAACCCCTTTCAATGAAAGTGGTTTTCCTCAGTCTCTTCTTGGGGCTACTTCAATGGGAAACAAAGTGTAGAGATAGAACTTGGAACTACTTTATTGTGCCAAGTTTCAAAGAGCTAGCACAAACTGTGTTTGATTTAGAGTTCCAACTACATGTATCCATATAGGAGAAAACAGAGTGAAACCTAAAAATTAAAATGGTTACTGCCAACGAACGGTTTAACCTAGAAGAACGAAATTTGGTGAGCCAAGTAGGATTGGTGTACTGATTATTCCCCGAAAGTATCATCAAGATTGGGTGAAAAAATATTTACTGAGATTTCAGAAAACTCATATTTTTGGGAAGTTTTGCCACCCGCTTTCAATGAAATTCTTTTTCGTCAGTCTCTGCTTGGGGCTGCTTCAATAGGAAACAAACCATCGAGATAGAACTTGGAACTACTTTATTGTGCCAAGTTTCAAAGAGCTAGCACAAACCGTGTTTGATTTAGAGTTCCAACTACATGTAAACATATAGGAGAAAATAGAGTGAAACCTAAAATAGAAACGGTTGCTGCAAACTAACGGTTTATCCTAGAAGAACGAAATGTGGTGAGCCAAGTGGGATTGGTGTACTGATCATTACCTGAAAATATCAAGATTGGGTGAAAAAATGTTTGCTGACATCACAGGATACTCGATGTTTTTTGGAAGATTTGCAACCCCTTTCAATGAAATTGTTTCTCGTCAGTCTCTGCTTGGGGCAAATTCAGTAGGAAACAATACCTAAAGATAGAACTTGGAAGTACTTTCTTTTGCCAAGTTTCAAAGAGCTAGCACAAACCGTGTTTGATTTAGAGTTCCAACTACATGTATCTATATAGGAGAAACAGAGTGAAACCTAAAAATGAAAACGGTTACTGCCAACGAACGGTTTAACCTAGAAGAATGAAATTTGGTGAGCCAAGTGAGATTGGTGTCCTGATGATTACCTGAAAGTATCATCAAGATTGGGTAAAAAAAATGTTTGCTGAGATTACAGGAAACTCGAAGTTTTTTGGCAGCTTGGAAACCCCTTTCAATGAAAGTGATTTTCATCAGTCTCTGCTTGGGACTGCTTCAATAGGAAAGAAACCAAAGAGTTAGAACTTGGAACTACTTTATTGAGCCAAGTTTCAAAGAGCTAGCACAAACTATGTTTGATTTAGAGTTCCAAGTATAAGTATCCTTATAGGAGAAAACAGAGTGAAACCTAAAAATGAAAATGGTTACTGCCAACGAACGGTTTAAACTAGAAGAACGAAATTTGGTGAGCCAAGTGGGATTGGTGTACTGATCATTACCTGAAAGTATCATCAAGATTGGGTGAAAAAATGTTTGCTGAGATTACCGGAAACTTGAATTTTTTTTGGAATCTTGGCAACCCCTTTCAATCAAAGTGGTTTTCATCAGTCTCTCCTTGGGGCTACTACAATAGGAAACAAACTGTAGAGATAGAACTTGGAACTACTTTATTGTGCCAACTTTCAAAGAGCTAGCAGAACCCGTGTTTGATTTAGATTTCAATCTACATATATCCATATAGGAGGAAACAGAGTGAAACCTGAAAATGAAAATGGTTACTGCCAACAAACGATTTAACCTAGAAGAACGAAATTTGGTGAGCCAAGTGGGATTGGTGTACTGATCATTACCTGAAAGTATCATCAATATTGGGTGAAAAAATGTTCCTGAGATTTCAGGAAACTCGTAGTTTTACGGAAGTTTGCCACCCCCTTTCCATGAAATTGTTTTTCGTCAGTCTCTGCCTGGGGCTACTTCAATAGGAAACAAACCATCGAGATAGACCTTGGAACTACATTATTGTGCCATGTTTCAAAGAGCTAGCACAAACTGTTTTTGATTTAGAGTTCCAACTACATGTATCCATATAGGAGACAACAGAGTGAAACCTAAAAATGAAAATGGTTACTGCCAACGAACGGTTCAAAGTAGAAGAACGAAATTATGTGAGCCAAGTGGGATTGGTGTACTGATCATTAACTGAAGGTATTATCAAGATTACGTGAAAAAAATGTTTCCTGAGATTTCAGGAAACTCGTAGTTTTTGTGATGTATGAACCCCCTTTCAATGAAAGTCTTTTTCGTCAGTCTCTCCTTGGGGTTACTTCAATAATAAACAAACCATCGACATAGAACTTGGAACTACTTTATTGTGCCAAGTTTCAAAGAGATAGCACAAACTGTGGTTGATTTAGCGTTCCAACTACATGTATCCATATAGGAGAAAACAGAGTGAAACCTAAAAATGAATACGGTTACTGCCAACGAAATGTTTAACCTAGAAGAACGAAACTTGGTGAGCCAAGTGGGATTGGTGCATTGATCATTACCTGAAAGTATCATCAAGATTGGGTGAAAAAATGTTTGCTGAGATTTCAGGAAACTCGAAGTTTCTTGGAATCTTGGCTACCCCTTTCAATGAAAGTGGTTTTCCTCAGTCTCTTCTTGGGGCTACTTCAATAGGAAATAAAGTGTAGAGATAGAACTTGGAACTATTTTATTGTGCCAAGTTTCAAAGAGCTAGCACAAACTGTGTTTGATTTAGAGTTCCAACTACATGTATCCATATAGGAGAAAACAAAGTGAAACCTAAAAATGAAAACGGTTACTGCCAACGAATGGTTTAACCTAGAAGAACGAAATTTGGTGAGCCAAGTAGGATTGGTGTACTGATTATTCCCCGAAAGTATCATCAAGATTGGGTGAAAAAATATTTACTGAGATTTCAGAAAACTCATAGTTTTTGCGAAGTTTGCCACCCGCTTTCAATGAAATTCTTTTTCGTCAGTGTCTGCTTCGGGCTGCTTCAATAGGAAACAAACCATCGAGATAGAACTTGGAACTACTTTATTGTGCCAAGTTTCAAAGAGCTAGCACAAACTATGTTTGATTTAGAGTTCCAAGTATATGTATCCTTATAGGAGAAAACAGAGTGAATCCTAAAAATGAAAATGGTTACTGCCAACGAACGGTTAAAACTAGAAGAATGAAATTTGGTGAGCCAAGTGGGATTGGTGTACTGATCATTACCTGAAAGTATCATCAAGATTGGGTGAAAAAAATGTTTGCTGAGATTACCGGAAACTTGAATTTTTTTGGAAACTTGGCAACCCCTTTCAATGAAAGTGGTTTTCGTCAGTCTCTGCTTGGGGCTACTACAATAGGAAACAAACTGTAGAGATAGAACTTGGAACTACTTTATTGTGCCAAGTT
Organism: Urocitellus parryii; assembly: GCF_045843805.1. Taxonomy (NCBI): domain Eukaryota; kingdom Metazoa; phylum Chordata; class Mammalia; order Rodentia; family Sciuridae; genus Urocitellus; species Urocitellus parryii. The sequence goes on from NW_027552245.1 coordinate 11,258, forward strand.
TCAAAGAGCTAGCAGAACCCGTGTTTGATTTAGATTTGAATCTACATATATCCATATAGGAGAAAACAGAGTGAATCCTGAAAATGAAAATGGTTACTGCCAACAAACGATTTAACCTAGAAGAACGAAATTTGGTGAGCCAAGTGGGATTGGTGTACTGATCATTACCTGAAAGTATCATAAATATTGGGTGAAAAAATTTTCCTGAGATTTCAGGAAACTCGAAGTTTCTTGGAATCTTGGCAACCCCTTTCAATGAAAGTGGTTTTCCTCAGTCTCTTCTTGGGGCTACTTCAATGGGAAACAAAGTGTAGAGATAGAACTTGGAACTACTTTATTGTGCCAAGTTTCAAAGAGCTAGCACAAACTGTGTTTGATTTAGAGTTCCAACTACATGTATCCATATAGGAGAAAACAGAGTGAAACCTAAAAATTAAAATGGTTACTGCCAACGAACGGTTTAACCTAGAAGAACGAAATTTGGTGAGCCAAGTAGGATTGGTGTACTGATTATTCCCCGAAAGTATCATCAAGATTGGGTGAAAAAATATTTACTGAGATTTCAGAAAACTCATATTTTTGGGAAGTTTGCCACCCGCTTTCAATGAAATTCTTTTTCGTCAGTCTCTGCTTGGGGCTGCTTCAATAGGAAACAAACCATCGAGATAGAACTTGGAACTACTTTATTGTGCCAAGTTTCAAAGAGCTAGCACAAACCGTGTTTGATTTAGAGTTCCAACTACATGTAAACATATAGGAGAAAATAGAGTGAAACCTAAAATAGAAACGGTTGCTGCAAACTAACGGTTTATCCTAGAAGAACGAAATGTGGTGAGCCAAGTGGGATTGGTGTACTGATCATTACCTGAAAATATCAAGATTGGGTGAAAAAATGTTTGCTGACATCACAGGATACTCGATGTTTTTTGGAAGATTTGCAACCCCTTTCAATGAAATTGTTTCTCGTCGGTCTCTGCTTGGGGCAAATTCAGTAGGAAACAATACCTAAAGATAGAACTTGGAAGTACTTTCTTTTGCCAAGTTTCAAAGAGCTAGCACAAACCGTGTTTGATTTAGAGTTCCAACTACATGTATCTATATAGGAGAAAACAGAGTGAAACCTAAAAATGAAAACGGTTACTGCCAACGAACGGTTTAACCTAGAAGAATGAAATTTGGTGAGCCAAGTGAGATTGGTGTCCTGATGATTACCTGAAAGTATCATCAAGATTGGGTAAAAAAATGTTTGCTGAGATTACAGGAAACTCGAAGTTTTTTGGCAGCTTGGAAACCCCTTTCAATGAAAGTGATTTTCATCAGTCTCTGCTTGGGACTGCTTCAATAGGAAAGAAACCAAAGAGTTAGAACTTGGAACTACTTTATTGAGCCAAGTTTCAAAGAGCTAGCACAAACTATGTTTGATTTAGAGTTCCAAGTATAAGTATCCTTATAGGAGAAAACAGAGTGAAACCTAAAAATGAAAATGGTTACTGCCAACGAACGGTTTAAACTAGAAGAACGAAATTTGGTGAGCCAAGTGGGATTGGTGTACTGATCATTACCTGAAAGTATCATCAAGATTGGGTGAAAAAATGTTTGCTGACATTACCGGAAACTTGAAGTTTTTTGGAATCTTGGCAACCCCTTTCAATCAAAGTGGTTTTCATCAGTCTCTCCTTGGGGCTACTACAATAGGAAACAAACTGTAGAGATAGAACTTGGAACTACTTTATTGTGCCAACTTTCAAAGAGCTAGCAGAACCCGTGTTTGATTTAGATTTCAATCTACATATATCCATATAGGAGGAAACAGAGTGAAACCTGAAAATGAAAATGGTTACTGCCAACAAACGATTTAACCTAGAAGAACGAAATTTGGTGAGCCAAGTGGGATTGGTGTACTGATCATTACCTGAAAGTATCATCAATATTGGGTGAAAAAAATGTTCCTGAGATTTCAGGAAACTCGTAGTTTTACGGAAGTTTGCCACCCCCTTTCCATGAAATTGTTTTTCGTCAGTCTCTGCCTGGGGCTACTTCAATAGGAAACAAACCATCGAGATAGACCTTGGAACTACATTATTGTGCCATGTTTCAAAGAGCTAGCACAAACTGTTTTTGATTTAGAGTTCCAACTACATGTATCCATATAGGAGACAACAGAGTGAAACCTAAAAATGAAAATGGTTACTGCCAACGAACGGTTCAAAGTAGAAGAACGAAATTATGTGAGCCAAGTGGGATTGGTGTACTGATCATTAACTGAAGGTATTATCAAGATTACGTGAAAAAAATGTTTCCTGAGATTTCAGGAAACTCGTAGTTTTTGTGATGTATGAACCCCCTTTCAATGAAAGTCTTTTTCGTCAGTCTCTCCTTGGGGTTACTTCAATAATAAACAAACCATCGACATAGAACTTGGAACTACTTTATTGTGCCAAGTTTCAAAGAGATAGCACAAACTGTGGTTGATTTAGCGTTCCAACTACATGTATCCATATAGGAGAAAACAGAGTGAAACCTAAAAATGAATACGGTTACTGCCAACGAAATGTTTAACCTAGAAGAACGAAACTTGGTGAGCCAAGTGGGATTGGTGCATTGATCATTACCTGAAAGTATCATCAAGATTGGGTGAAAAAATGTTTGCTGAGATTTCAGGAAACTCGAAGTTTCTTGGAATCTTGGCTACCCCTTTCAATGAAAGTGGTTTTCCTCAGTCTCTTCTTGGGGCTACTTCAATAGGAAATAAAGTGTAGAGATAGAACTTGGAACTATTTTATTGTGCCAAGTTTCAAAGAGCTAGCACAAACTGTGTTTGATTTAGAGTTCCAACTACATGTATCCATATAGGAGAAAACAAAGTGAAACCTAAAAATGAAAACGGTTACTGCCAACGAATGGTTTAACCTAGAAGAACGAAATTTGGTGAGCCAAGTAGGATTGGTGTACTGATTATTCCCCGAAAGTATCATCAAGATTGGGTGAAAAAATATTTACTGAGATTTCAGAAAACTCATAGTTTTTGCGAAGTTTGCCACCCGCTTTCAATGAAATTCTTTTTCGTCAGTGTCTGCTTCGGGCTGCTTCAATAGGAAACAAACCATCGAGATAGAACTTGGAACTACTTTATTGTGCCAAGTTTCAAAGAGCTAGCACAAACTATGTTTGATTTAGAGTTCCAAGTATATGTATCCTTATAGGAGAAAACAGAGTGAATCCTAAAAATGAAAATGGTTACTGCCAACGAACGGTTAAAACTAGAAGAATGAAATTTGGTGAGCCAAGTGGGATTGGTGTACTGATCATTACCTGAAAGTATCATCAAGATTGGGTGAAAAAATGTTTGCTGAGATTACCGGAAACTTGAATTTTTTTTGGAAACTTGGCAACCCCTTTCAATGAAAGTGGTTTTCGTCAGTCTCTGCTTGGGGCTACTACAATAGGAAACAAACTGTAGAGATAGAACTTGGAACTACTTTATTGTGCCAAGTTTCAAAGAGCTAGCAGAACCCGTGTTTGATTTAGATTTGAATCTACATATATCCATATAGGAGAAAACAGAGTGAATCCTGAAAATGAAAATGGTTACTGCCAACAAACGATTTAACCTAGAAGAACGAAATTTGGTGAGCCAAGTGGGATTGGTGTACTGATCATTACCTGAAAGTATCATAAATATTGGGTGAAAAAATTTTCCTGAGATTTCAGGAAACTCGAAGTTTCTTGGAATCTTGGCAACCCCTTTCAATGAAAGTGGTTTTCCTCAGTCTCTTCTTGGGGCTACTTCAATGGGAAACAAAGTGTAGAGATAGAACTTGGAACTACTTTATTGTGCCAAGTTTCAAAGAGCTAGCACAAACTGTGTTTGATTTAGAGTTCCAACTACATGTATCCATATAGGAGAAAACAGAGTGAAACCTAAAAATTAAAATGGTTACTGCCAACGAACGGTTTAACCTAGAAGAACGAAATTTGGTGAGCCAAGTAGGATTGGTGTACTGATTATTCCCCGAAAGTATCATCAAGATTGGGTGAAAAAATATTTACTGAGATTTCAGAAAATTCATATTTTTGGGAAGTTTGCCACCCGCTTTCAATGAAATTCTTTTTCGTCAGTCTCTGCTTGGGGCTGCTTCAATAGGAAACAAACCATCGAGATAGAACTTGGAACTACTTTATTGTGCCAAGTTTCAAAGAGCTAGCACAAACCGTGTTTGATTTAGAGTTCCAACTACATGTAAACATATAGGAGAAAATAGAGTGAAACCTAAAATAGAAACGGTTGCTGCAAACTAACGGTTTATCCTAGAAGAACGAAATGTGGTGAGCCAAGTGGGATTGGTGTACTGATCATTACCTGAAAATATCAAGATTGGGTGAAAAAATGTTTGCTGACATCACAGGATACTCGATGTTTTTTGGAAGATTTGCAACCCCTTTCGATGAAATTGTTTCTCGTCAGTCTCTGCTTGGGGCAAATTCAGTAGGAAACAATACCTAAAGATAGAACTTGGAAGTACTTTCTTTTGCCAAGTTTCAAAGAGCTAGCACAAACCGTGTTTGATTTAGAGTTCCAACTACATGTATCTATATAGGAGAAAACAGAGTGAAACCTAAAAATGAAAACGGTTACTGCCAACGAACGGTTTAACCTAGAAGAATGAAATTTGGTGAGCCAAGTGAGATTGGTGTCCTGATGATTACCTGAAAGTATCATCAAGATTGGGTAAAAAAATGTTTGCTGAGATTACAGGAAACTCGAAGTTTTTTGGCAGCTTGGAAACCCCTTTCAATGAAAGTGATTTTCATCAGTCTCTGCTTGGGACTGCTTCAATAGGAAAGAAACCAAAGAGTTAGAACTTGGAACTACTTTATTGAGCCAAGTTTCAAAGAGCTAGCACAAACTATGTTTGATTTAGAGTTCCAAGTATAAGTATCCTTATAGGAGAAAACAGAGTGAAACCTAAAAATGAAAATGGTTACTGCCAACGAACGGTTTAAACTAGAAGAACGAAATTTGGTGAGCCAAGTGGGATTGGTGTACTGATCATTACCTGAAAGTATCATCAAGATTGGGTGAAAAAATGTTTGCTGACATTACCGGAAACTTGAAGTTTTTTGGAATCTTGGCAACCCCTTTCAATCAAAGTGGTTTTCATCAGTCTCTCCTTGGGGCTACTACAATAGGAAACAAACTGTAGAGATAGAACTTGGAACTACTTTATTGTGCCAACTTTCAAAGAGCTAGCAGAACCCGTGTTTGATTTAGATTTCAATCTACATATATCCATATAGGAGGAAACAGAGTGAAACCTGAAAATGAAAATGGTTACTGCCAACAAACGATTTAACCTAGAAGAACGAAATTTGGTGAGCCAAGTGGGATTGGTGTACTGATCATTACCTGAAAGTATCATCAATATTGGGTGAAAAAATGTTCCTGAGATTTCAGGAAACTCGTAGTTTTACGGAAGTTTGCCACCCCCTTTCCATGAAATTGTTTTTCGTCAGTCTCTGCCTGGGGCTACTTCAATAGGAAACAAACCATCGAGATAGACCTTGGAACTACATTATTGTGCCATGTTTCAAAGAGCTAGCACAAACTGTTTTTGATTTAGAGTTCCAACTACATGTATCCATATAGGAGACAACAGAGTGAAACCTAAAAATGAAAATGGTTACTGCCAACGAACGGTTCAAAGTAGAAGAACGAAATTATGTGAGCCAAGTGGGATTGGTGTACTGATCATTAACTGAAGGTATTATCAAGATTACGTGAAAAAAATGTTTCCTGAGATTTCAGGAAACTCGTAGTTTTTGTGATGTATGAACCCCCTTTCAATGAAAGTCTTTTCGTCAGTCTCTCCTTGGGGTTACTTCAATAATAAACAAACCATCGACATAGAACTTGGAACTACTTTATTGTGCCAAGTTTCAAAGAGATAGCACAAACTGTGGTTGATTTAGCGTTCCAACTACATGTATCCATATAGGAGAAAACAGAGTGAAACCTAAAAATGAAAACGGTTACTGTAAAAGAACGGTTAAACCCAGAAAAACGAAATTCGGTGAGCAAAGTGAGATTGGTGTACTGATCATTAACTGAAAGTATCATCATGATTGGGTGAAAAAATGTTTGCTCAGATTTCTGGAAACTCATAGTTTTTTGTCAGCTAGGCAACCCCTTTGAATGAAAGTCATTTTCATCAGTCTCTGCTTGGGACTGTTTCAATAGGAAACAAACCATAGAGATAGAAGTTGGAACTACTTTATTGTGCCAAGTTTCAAAGAGCTAGCACAAACCGTGTTTGATTTAGAGTTCCAACAACATGTATCCATATAGGAGAAAACAGAGTGAAACCTAAAAATGAAAACAGATACCGCAAAGGAACGGATTAACCTAGAATAACGAAATTTGGTGAGCCAAGTGGAATTGGTGTTCTGATCATTACCTGAAAGTATCATCAAGATTGGGTGAAAAAATGTTTCCTGAGATTTCAGGAAACTCGTAGTTTTTTGGAAGCTTGGCAACCCCTGTCAATGAAAGTGTTTCTCGTCAGACTCCGCTTGGGGTTCCTTCAGTAGGCAACAAACCCTAAAGATAGAACTTGGAACTACTTTATTGTGCCAAGTTTCAAAGAGCTAGCACAAACCGCGTTTGATTTAGAGTTCAAAATACATGTATCCATATAGGAGAAAACAGAGTGAAACCTAAAAATGAAAACAGATACCGCAAAGGAACGGATTAACCTAGAAGAACGAAACTTGGTGAGCCAAGTGGGATTGGTGCACTGATCATTACCTGAAAGTATCATCAAGATTGGGTGAAAAAATATTTGCTGAGATTTTAGGAAACTCGTAGTTTTTAGGAATCTTGGCAACACCTTTCAATGAAAGTGATTTTCGTCAGTCTCTAGTTGGGGCTACTTCAATAGGAAACAAACCGTAGAGATAGAACTTGGAACCACTTTACTGAGCCAAGTTTCAAAGAGCCAGCACAAACCGTGTTTGATTTAAATTTCAATCTACATGTATCCATATAGGAGAACACAGAGTGAAACCTAAAAATGAAAACGGTTACTGCCAACGAATGGCTTATCCTAGAAGATCGAAATTTGGTGAGCCAAGTGGGACTGGTGTACTGATCATTACCTGAAAATATCATCAAGATTGGGTGAAAAAATGTTTGCTGAGATTTCAGGAAACTCGTATTTTTTTGGCAGCTTGGTAACCCCTTTCAATGAAAGTGTTTTCCGTCAGTCTCTGCTTGGGGCTACTTTAATTCGAAAAAACCGTAGAGATTGAACTTCAAACTACTCTAATGTGCCAAGTTTCAAAGAGCTAGCACAAACCGTGTTTGATTTTGATTTCAATCTACATGTATCCATATAGGAGAAAACAGAGTGAAACCCAAAAATGAAAACAGTTACTGCAAACTAACGGTTTAACCTAGAAGAACGAAATTTGGTGAGCCAAGTGGGATTGGTGTACCTGATCATTACCTGAAAGTATCATCAAGATTGGGTGAAAAAATGTTTGCTGAGATTTCAGGAAACTCGTAGTTTTTTGGAATCTTGGCAACAACTTTCAATGAAAGTGATTTTCGTCAGTCTCTGCTTGGGGCTACTTCAATAGGAAACAAACCGTAGAGATAGAACTTGGAACCACTTTACTGAGCCAAGTTTCAAAGAGCCAGCCAAAACCGTAATTGATTTAAATTTCAATCTACATGTATCCATATAGGAGAACACAGAGTGAAACCTAAAAATGAAAATGGTTACTGCCAACGAATGGCTTATCCTAGAAGATCGAAATTTGGTGAGCCAAGTGGGATTGGTGTCCTGATCATTACCTGAAAATATCATCAAGATTGGGTGAAAAAATGTTTCCTATATTTCAGGAAACTCGTATTTTTTTGGCAGCTTGGTAACCCCTTTCAATGAAAGTGTTTTTCGCCAGTCTCTGCTTAGGGCTACATCAATGGGAAAAAAACCATAAGGATTATGCTTGGAACTAATTTATTGTGTCAAGTTTCAAAGAGCTAGCACAAACCGTGTTTTATTTAGAGTTCCAAATACTTGTATCCATAAAGGAGAAAACAGAGTGAAACCTAAAAATGTAAACGGTTACTGCCAACGAACGGTTTAACCTAGAAGAACGAAATTTGGTGAGCCAAGTGGGAATGGTGTACTGATCATGACCTGAAAGTATCATCAAGATTGGGTGAAAAAATATTTGCTGAGATTTCAGGAAACTCGTACCTTTTTGGAAGCTTCGAAACACCTTTAAATGAAAGTGATTTTTCAAGTCACTGCTTAGGGCTACATCAATAGGAAACAAACCCTAGAGATAGAACTTGGAAAGACTTTATTTTGCCATGTTTAAAGAGCTAGCAAAAATGGTGTTTGATTTAGAGTTCCAAATACATGTATCCATATAGGAGAAAACAGATTGGAACGTAAAAATGAAAACGGTTACTGGAAACGAACGGTTTAAACTAGAAGATCGAAATTTGGTCAGCCACGTGGCATTGGTGTACTCATCATTACCTGAAATTATCATCAAGATTGGGTGAAAAATATTTGCTGAGATTTCAGGAAACTCGTATTTTATTGGAAGCTTGTCAACCCCTTTCAATGAAAGCGATTTTTGCCAGTCTCTGCTTAGGGCTACATCAGTGGGAAAGAAACCAAAGGATAGAAGTTCGAACTACTTTATTGTGTCAAGTTTCAAAGAGCTAGCACAAACCGTGTTTGATTTAGAGTTCCAAATCCATGTATCCATATAGGAGAAAACGGAGTGGAGCCTAAAAATGGAAATGGTTACTGCAAACGAACGGTTTAACCTATAAGAACGAAATTTGGTGAGCCAAGTGGGATTGGTGTACTGATCATTACCTGAAATTATCATCAAGATTGGGTGAAAAATGGTTGCTGTGATTTCAGGAGACTCGTAGTTTTATGGAAGCTTGGCAACCCCTTTCAATGGAGGTGATTTTCGCCAGTCTCTGGTTCGGGCTACATCAATAGGGAACAAACCCTAGTGATAGAACTTAGAACCACTTTATTGTGTCAATTTTCAAAGAGCTACCACAAATGATTTTTGATTTAGAGTTCCAAATACATGTATCCATGTACGAGAAAACAGAGTGAAACCTAAAAATGAAAACGGTTACTGCAAACGAACGGTTTAACTTAGAAGAACGAAATTTGGTGTTCCAAGTGGGATTGGTGTACTGATTATTACCTGAAAGTATCATCAAGATTGGGTGAAACATGTTTGCTTAGATTTCAGGAAAACCGTAGGTTTTGGAAACTTTGCAACCCCTTTCAATGAAAGTGATTTTCGCAAGTCTCTGCTTGTGGCTACATCAATAGGAAACAAACCATAGAGATAGAACTTGAAACTACTTTATTGTGCCAAGTTTCAAAGAACTAGCACAAACCGTGCTTGATTTCGAGTTCCAACTACATGTATCCATATAGGAGAAAACAGAGTGAAACCTAAAAATGAAAACGGTTACTGCCAACGAATGGTTTAACATAGAAGAACGAAATTTGGTGAGCCAAGTGGGATTGGTGTAGTGATAATTACCTGAAAGTATCATCAAGATTGGGTGAAAAATGTTTGCTGATATTTCAGGAAACTCGTAGTTTTTTGGAAGCTTGGCAACCCCTTTCAATGAAAGCGATTTTCACCAGTCTCTGTTTAGGGCTACATCAGTGGGAAAGAAACCAAAAGGATAGAAGTTCAAACTACTTTATTGTGTCAAGTTTCAAAGAGCTAGCACCAACCGTGTTTGATTTAGAGTTCCAAATACATGTATCCATATAAGAGAAAACAGAATGAAATTTGAAAATGAAAACGGTTACTGCAAACAAACAGTTTAACTTAGAAGAACGACATTTGGTTATCCAAGTGGGATTGGTGTACTGATCATTACCTGAATGTATCATCAAGATTGGGTGAAGAAATGTTTTCTGAGATTTCAGGAAACTCGTCGTTATTTGAAAGCTTGGCAACCCCTTAAAATGAAAGTGATTTTATCCAGTCTCTGCTTAGGGCTACATCAATAGGAAACAAACCCTAGTGATAGAACATCGAACGACATTATTGTGTCAAGTTTCAAAGAGCTAGCACAAACGATGTTTGATTTAGAGTTCCAACTACATGTATCCATATAGGAGAAAACAGAGTGAAACCTAAAAATGAAAACCGTTCCTCCAGACGAACGGTTTAACCTAGAAGAACGAAATTTGTGAGCCAAGTGCAATTGGTGTACTGATCATTACCTGAAAGTATCATCAAGATCGGGTGAAAAAATATGTGCTGAGATTTCAGGAAACTCGTAGTTTTTTGGATGCTTGGCAACCGCTTTCGATGAAAGTGATTTTCGCCAGTCTCTGCTTAGGGCTACATCAATTGAAAAGAAACCATAAAAATAGAAATTGGAACTACTTTATTTTGTCAAGTTTCAAAGAGCTAGCACAAACCGTGTTTGATTTAGAGTTTCAAATACATGTATCCATATAGGAGAAAACAGAGTGAAACCTAAAAATGAAAAAGGTTACTGTATGAAAGATTAATAAAATAGGTACTTGTTACTCTGTTTCTCTCTATGCTTAATAAAACACTTTTGAAATCTTAAGAACTGTTTGCTAATCTTGTTTTCAGAATGTGCTGTCCCCAACTATGAACTGTCTGCTAATCTTTTTCCCACAATGAGCTGTCCCCAACTGCCAAACTACAAAATGTAACTTCTCTCCCTGCCTTCTCCAGGGAAAGTATATAAGCTCTGCTCAAGCTGTTCTCAGGGCTCTATCTCTCTTTGGTATAGAGAGAGCCCTAGCATGCTGGTCTCCAAATAAACCCACCCTTCTGCTTTTGCATAAGACAGTCTCTTGTTGTCTCTTACTTTGACGTTTCGCCTGACCATTTCATTTGGTGGGTTGGCCAGGAACTGTGCATCGACGGACAGGGAGACCTGAACAAGACTCCTTAAGGGGGTAAGTAAGGCACCTTATCTTCTTCTTCTTCTGCTCCTCCTTCTTCTCCTTCTTGTTTTTCCTTTGTGATCGCTCAGAGTCTGGTTTTGGGCTGGAGACCGTAAGCTCTCAGAGCCTTCTGGTTTTGGAGCCTTCTGGTTTTGGGCTGAAGAGCGTGAGCTTTCAGAGCCTTCTGGTTTTTCTGGTTTTCTGGTTTTGGGTTGGCAGAGTGTGGTTATCAGCAGAGAGTGTAAACTACCCCTGGCGGTGGTGGGTAGACGTGTCCCTGAAGCCACAGACCACGTCTCCTCAAGGGACGCTTTGGGAGAGTCTGGGGGGGACGGAGGTGCCCCATCTGGGAGGGACAAGTTGCCCTCATCTATATTCTGCTGCCAACCCGTCTGGTTTTGCCGGCAACTATTCTTTCTCTCAGGTTGAATTCACTGTCTGTTTTTAATCTTTGCCTCTGAACTTATGTTACACATTTACTGTTTACTGGGTGTCCGTGTTTGTGTCACATTTATATTGTCCCTGTCTTTGTTCAAGTAACTTGCATTATGGGACAGAGTCATTCCATGCCTCTGTCCCTGACCCTTGATCTCTGGACTGAAGTCCGCATAAGGGCTCAGAATCTTTCTTTTTCAGTAAAACGCTGGACCTGGCAGACTCTCTGTGCCACAGAATGGCCCACCTTTGGAGTTGGATGGCCTCCAGAAGGATCTTTCTACTCCCTATTGATTCAAAAAGTCAGAGATATTGTTTTTCAGCCGGGGCCACATAGCCATCCAGATCATCAGCCGTATATATTAACTTGGCAGGACCTTTGTGAATCTCCTCCTCCTTGGGTGAAGGCTTTTCTTGTCCCTGTTCCTGCTCCTACACCTCCCCCTTCGATTCTATCTCTCAAACCTCCTCCTCCACCCTTTGTTCTCCCTGAGTCTCAAGATTTGACTCTGCTGTACTCTCCTCCCTTTCCTTATCCCCTGACTCCGTTCCCCAACCCCCAACACCCTCTAAGTGATTCCCCTGCTGCTGACTCAGCTTCTCCACAATTGAAGGAAGTTAAGCAAGCCCAGCACCCTTCAGATGACTTCCCCGAGGCACACATAGCCCCTCCTCCCCTGGAGGAAGCTGGCCCGGCTAAAGGAACTCACCGGCAGCGAATGATTAAAAACCCTGAAGCCCCCGTGATACTTCCCCTCCGTCCTCATGGGCCAATGATAGAGGATGGCCATGGTGGAGAAATGCAAGTCTACCAGTATTGGCCTTTCTCCTTTTCAGATCTATATAACTTGAGAAATAACAACCCCCTTTTTCCAAGGACCCCACCTGGCTCACAGGTCTGATTGAATCATTGATGTTTTCACACCAGCCTATTTGGGATGACTGCCAACAACTCTTTGGCACTCTCTTCACGACAGAGGAACGAAAGAGAATCCTCCTGGAAGCAAGAAAAAATATCCTCGGACCAGATGGGCAACTGACACAACTTCCCCTTGAACCGACCCAACCTTTGAAGGTAAGGAGCATCTGTCCACTTATCACCGGGCTCTAATAGTGGGTCTCCGAGCAGCCACTAGACGGCCAACTAATTTGGCCAAGGTAAGAGAGATTATTCAAGGGTCTAATGAATCTCCCTCTATGTTTCTGGAGAAAATTATGGAACCATATAGGAGATATACTCCTTTTGATCCTCAGGCAGAGGATCAAAAGGCATCTGTCACGATGGCCTTTATTGGGCAAGCTGCCCTGGATATTAAAAAAAATGTTACAATGCTTAGATGGATTACAAGATTTGACTTTGAGAGATTTAGTCAGAGACGCTGAGAAGGTATACTATAAGAGAGAAACTGAGGAAGAAAGGGAGCAAAGGGAAGACGAAAGAAGCAAAAGACAGACTGAGGCATTGACTAAGGTCCTGGTCACAACAACAAATAGGCCAGAAGTTTGGAGACAGGGAGACAGAAAGGGATACGTGGGCCCACGCCAGAAGCCACATCTGGCCTCAGATCAATGTGCCTACTGTAGAGAAAAAGGACACTGGGTCAAATAGTGCCCAAGAAAGAAACAGCCACGCCAACCAGCCATTCTAACTTTGGAGGATAACTAGGAAAGTTGGGTCTCGGATACCCTCCCCGAGCTCAGGGTAACTTTTGAAGTGGAGGGGACCCCAGTAAACTTTGAAGTGGATACAGGGGCAGTATACTCAGCCCTTAAGGCCCCATTGGGCCCTCTATCAACTAAAAGGTCTCTAGTTCAAGAGGCTAACGGCAGTAAATATTGGGCTTGGACAACTAAGAGGACCATGGACCTGGGAAAAGGAAAAGTCCATCACTCCTTCCTAGTGATCCCAGAATGCCCAGCCCCATTGATGGGCAGAAATCTGCTCACCAAACTCCGGGCCAGAATAACTTTTAACCCTGAAGGCCCCCAAATGGAATTTCTAAATCCTTCAGTAAAAACTCTTATAGTCATGGCTTTAACTATGTCAGTAGAAGATGAGCATCAACTCTTCACATCCCCCAAGACTGATCAAAAAGGCAAGCTATCCCAGAAATGGATAACAGATTACCCAGATGCCTGGGCAGAAACTGCTGGGTTAAGCCTAAAACAACCTCCAATAATGGTGGAGTTAAAAACCTCAGCCTCCCCAATTAATATTAAACAATATCCTCTGAGCAAAGAAGCTAAAAATGGGATAAGGCCCCATATTCAGAAATATCTGGCCTTAGGGGTCCTAAGGCCCTGACAATCAGCCTGGAACACTCCCCTGCTACCAGTAAAAAAGCCAGGAACCAGGACTATCGCCCTGTTCAAGACCTAAGAGAGATCAACAACAGAGTGTAGGACATTCACTCCACAGTACCTAACCGTTACAATCTGCTTAGCACCCTGAACCCTGAGAGAAAATGGTATACTGTCCTGGACTTAAAAGATGCTTTCTTTTGCTTGCCTCTGCATAAAGATAGTTGCTGTTTGCTTTCCAGTTGGTAGACCCAGAAACCGGAACATCTGGTCAACTAACTTGGACCAGACTCCCACAGGGGTTCAAAAACTCCCCCACTCTCTTTGATGAAGCCCTCCAAAGAGATCTCAACAACTTCAGAACTACGCACCCCGAAGTCACCCTGCTTCAATATATGGATGACCTGCTACTGACAGCTGATACCAAGGAAAACTGTGAGTCTGGGACCCAAGCACTATTATCCAAGCTTCTGCCAAAAAGGCCCAAATTGCCAGCAAGAAGTAATCTTCCTGGACTATTCTCTTAGAGGCGATAAACAATGGCTCACTGAGCCCAGAAAACAAACCGTTGTGCAGATACCACCCCCATCTAACAAGAAGGCAAATGAAGAAGCTAAATTGGCAGCCCTCAACGGAGTAACCATGTTAACACTTTCACACCGGGGGAACATAAAGACAATGACACTGAACTCTCCACTTCACTGAACCCAACTTGCAATTTCAGAAAGCCCTACACTACTTTAAGAACGTACATCAACTCACTCACCTTGGTTCAAAGAAACTGCAGCATTCCTAAAGGATCAAGAACAGAGTTTTCCACTAACCAGCTCACAGCAAAAGAAAATAGCTGAACGAGTAACAAAAGCCTGTCGGGTCTGTCAATTGGTTAATGCTTACCCCTCCAAGCTTCCTATAGGAAGGCAACTTTGAGGAACCAGACCAGGACAATTTTGGGAAGTAGACTTTACTGAAATTAAGCCAGCAAGGTATGGACTTAAATATCTCCTAATCTTTGTAGATACATTTTCAGGATGGATTGAAGCCTTTCCCGCAAAAAAAGAAACGGCGCAAATGGTGATCAAGAAGATCCTGAAAGATATTTTTCCAAGATACGGCCTGCCTAAGGTAATAGGGTCCAATAATGGACTGGCGTTCGTGGCCCAGGTAAGTCAGGGTTTAGCCAGGACCCTGGGGATTAATTGGAAATTACATTGTGCTTATAGACCCCAGAGCTCAGGACAGGTAGAAAGAATGAATAGAACCATTAAAGAGACCTTGACAAAATTAAGCTTGGAGACCTGCATAAAAGATTGGACTATGCTCCTGCCTTATGCACTGTTTTGTACAAAAATATACTCCCTCTGTTTCTTTGTGTAACCTCACCCCCTATGAAATTCTCTATGGTGCCCCTCCTCCAGTAAGGGACCTAACCCCAACTCTAGCACCTAACAATCCCTTCCACACCCCCTTGCTTGACAGACTTAAAGCTCTTGAAAGAACCCAGCGATACCTGTGGAAACAGCTGGCCACTGCCTACCAACCTGGGGACGAAGGAACTCCACACCAATATCAAGTGGGAAACTTCATCTATGTAAAACGACATCAGGTGTCATCTCTAGAACCCCGCTGGAAAGGACCAAACCAGGTGCTACTTATAACACCTACAGCAGTAAAGGTAGATGGAATCACTTCCTGTGCCCTGTCCAGACTCTGGCTGGGAATTGGAAAAGACTGGTAACCCTCTCAAATTGCGTATTCGCCATGTGGATAGGACTATAGACTCTCCCCTTGACCACCAGTAGTCCTAACCCTCATCAACCCGTACAACAGTGATGGCTAATCACAAATCATGTCAGTTGGCTATAGGTCTTTCCTATTGGGATATCCCTGATGAAAAGGATCCCACTAAAATTCCATTAAATCCCTTCCGTACCATAGATAATAGAAACAAACTTTATGGATGTAGGGACACACGAGCCAGATGTAAGTTGGCTAACCTAGATTACTATGTTTGCCCGGTGGACTATCAAAGCCACAAACAGTCACGGCTATGTGGGGGAAAAACCGACTTCTTCTGTAAGGCATAAGGATGTAAACATACAGGGGCTACCTGATGGAACCCAAACCTCCGCCAGTTCTCAGACCATTGCCCCCTTGCTGAAGTAACAGGTACTGAGGTATCTCTCCACCCATTCACTCCTCTCTTCTCCTGTCAGTGCCCACACTGGGTCCCACCAGGACTATCCAAAATGTAATAAAAATGGCCTTTAAAGTTGCTTTATCATTACTAAAAACAGGTTACTAAAAATTTAAAGTCCCTCACAGGCTTTTTGGGATACTCACTCCGGTCTTCCCCTCTGCTCTACCTGTTCTACTACTCAAGTTTTTGTTGCTAGGAAAATCCCAAACCCCTTTTCCATTATTCTTTTACATCTCTCCTTCCTCATTCTCAGATCCATGGAGCTGCTCTCAGCACTGCCTTCCCCGTCCTCCCCCTCTGTACCAGGCCCACAGAAAACTCTTAACTGACCTTCTCCAGAAGTCTTCAATATGGCTGACTTTAGGACTTTCAGCAAAAGAGTCCCTATAAAAGAGTTCAGTATAGATAAACTTCCTCTTTTCATGTTGCCCTGTTCTACTTGGCCACTGGCTAGAAAAGTCAACACTCCTAAGCTAGACACCCCCTTACTGGTTTTTCACAAAATATGTGAACAGGGCCTCTGGCCTTGAGCTGGAGCTTCACAGAGATGGCTACATTTCTGAGATAAAAAGTGATCAATTGGGCTCTATGGTAACAGCTGGCAAGGAAAAAGAAAAAAGTTCTCTCCCTCCCAGGTGTCCTTGAAAAGTTAACTTGCCCAGAACAGAAAAAAAAAAAAACAGAAACAAAAACGGCTTTTTGTGAACTTCTGCAGACTGGAAACTTCTGAGCCCCTTCCCTTACATGTTGAGTACAAAATTCTAAAACTACCTAAACTTGGGACTCAAGGGATTAATTGATTACAACAGAAGCAATGCCCTCTGAATCAGGTTGCAACCAAATAGAACTGTTTTCCTGTCTTCATTGCTATCTTAGGTGCCTTGCCTTGTCTGTCCCTACAACAGTATAATTCTATATACTTAAACATTATTTATATTTTCATAAAATGGTCAACAAATGTAATTAATTATGTAATGGTGCAGATGTTTCCCAGAGTGCTCAATCATGATGCAGGTTCATTTAAAGATCAAATAAAGGGACATACAACCCGGTTTCCCAGGAAACCTGTATCCCTCACTTTAGCCATCTTATTAGGAATGGGAATTGCTGCAGGGGTGGGCAAAAGAACCACTGCCCTGGTCCGTGGGACACAACAAATGACCCAATTAGAAACAGCAATGGACTAAAACTTAAAGATATTAGAAACCTCCATCACAGCTTTGCAGGAAACTTTAACTTCTCTCTCTAAACTTGTTTTACAGAACAGGCGAGGGTTGAACCTCCTCTTCATGAGAGAAGAGGGCCTTTATGCTGCATTAAGAAAAAATGTTGTTTTTATAACGACCATACTGGAGTTGTAAAAAAATCTATGAGTAAATTAAAAAGATGCCTTAAAGAGCATCAATGAGAGAGAAAGACCCAAAAAGGGTGATATAAATCTTGGTTCACACAGTCCCCTTGGATAACTACGCTTTTATCAGCCATGGTGATCCTTTAATAATTCTTATATTGTTGCTAACTCTAGAACCCTGTTTCCTCAACCGTGTAGTTTCCTTTCTCCAGGCCCAAATTGGACAAATCAAACATATGGTAATCAGACAACAATATACCCCACTAGCAGACATGGAATGTGACACCTCGCAATGATAACTTTTATGATTAAAAGTAGCCAGAAGAAGAAGTAGGGAATGAAAGGTTAATAAAATAGGTACTTGTGACTCCGTTTCTCTATATGCTTAACAAAACACTGTTGAAGTCTTAAGAACTGTTTGCTAATCTTGTTCCCAGAATGTGCTGTCCCCAACTATGGACTGTCTGCTAATCTTGTTCCCAGTATGAGCTGTCCAAAACTGCCAAACTACACAATGTAACTTCTCTCCCTGACTTCTCCAGGGAAAGTAAATAAGCTCTGCTCAAGATGTTCTCAGGGCTCTCTCTCTCTTTGCTATAGAGAGAGCTGTAGCATGCTGGTCTCCAAATAAACCCACCCTTCTGCTTTTGCATAAGACAGTCTCTTGTGGTCTCTTACTCCGAAGTTTCGGCAGACCCTTACATGTATCCATATAGGAGACAATACATGTATCCATATAGGAGAAAACAGAGTGAAAGCTAAAAATGAAAACGGTTACTGGAAACGAACGGCTTAACCTAGAAGAACGAAATTTGGTGACCCAAGAGGGAATGGTGTACTGATAATTACCTGAAAGTATCATCAAGATTGGGTGAAAACTGTTGGCAGAGATTTCAGGAAACTCGTAGTTTTTTGGAAGCTTGGCATCCAATTTCAATGAAAGTGATTTTCGCCGGTGAATTCTTAGGGCTACATCAATGGGAAAGAAACCATAAGGATAGAACTTGGAACGACTTTATTGTGTCAAGATGCAAAGAGCTAGCACAAACCGTGTTTGATTTTAAATACATGAATCCATATAGGAGAAAACAGAGTGAAACCTAAAAATGAAAACGGTTACTGCAAATGAACGGTTTAACCTAGAAGAATGAAATTTTGTGAGCCAAGTGGGATTGGTGTACTGATCATTACCTGAAATATCACCAAGATTGTGTGAAAATTGTTCGCTGATATTTCAGGAAACTCATATTGTTTTGGAAGCTTGGCAACCCATTTCAATGAAAGTGATTTTTGCCAGTCTCTGCTTAGGGCGACATCAATTGGAAAGAAACCATAAGGATAGAACTTGGAACTACTTCATTGTGTCAAGTTTCAAAGAGCTAGCACAAACCGTGTTTGATTTAGAGTTCCAAATACATGTATCCCTATAGGAGAAAACAGAGTGAAACGTAAATATGAAAACAGTTACTGCAAACGAACGGTTTAACCTAGAAGAACGAAATTTGGTGAGCCAAGTGGGAATGGTGTACTTATCCTTACCTGAAAGTACCATCAAGATTGGGTGAATAATGTGTGCTGAGATTTCAGGAAACTCGTAGTTTTTTGGAATCTTGGCAACCCCTTTCAATCATAGTGATTTTCGCCAGTCTCTGCTTATGGCTACATCAATAGGAAACAAATCCTAGAGATAGAAATTGGAACGACAATATTGTGTCAAGTTTCAAAGAGCTAGCACAAACGATGTTTGATTTAGAGGCCCAAATACATGGATCCATATACGAGAAAACAGAGTGAAACAAAAATGAAAACCGTTCCTGCAGACGAACGGTTTAACCTAGAAGAACGAAATTTGGTGAGCCAAGTGAGATTTGTGTACTGATCATTATCTGAAAGTATCATCAAGACTGTGTTAAAAAATGTTTGCTGAGATTTCAGGAAACTCATAGTTTTTTGGAAGCTTGGCAACCCCTTTAAATGAAAGTGATTTTATCCAGTCTCTGCTTAGGGCTACATCAATAGTAAACAAACCCTACAAATAGAACTTGAAATGACTTTATTGTGTCAAGTTTCAAAGAGCTAGCACAAATGGTGTTTGATTTAGAGTTCCAAATACATATATCCATATAGGAGAAAACAAAGTGAAACCTAAAAATGAAAATGGTTACTGCCAATGAACGGTTTAAACTAGAAGAACGAAATCTGGTGAGCCAAGTGGGATTGGTGTACTGATCATTCCCTGAAAGTATCATCAAGATTGGGTGAAAAATGTTTGCTGAGACTTCAGTAAACTCGTAGTTTTTTGGAAGCTTGGCAACCCCTTTCAATGAAAGTGATTTTCGCCAGTCTCTGCTTAGGGCTATGTCAATGGAAAAGAAACCATAAAAATAGAAATTGGAACTACATTATTGTGTGTAGTTTCAAAGAGCTAGCACAAACTGTGTTTGATTTAGAGTTTCAAATACATGCATCCATATAGGAGAAAACAGAGTGAAACCTAAAAGTGAAAACGGTTACTGCAAACGAAGGGTTTAACCTAGAAGAACGAAATTTGGTGAGCCAAGTGGGAATGGTGTATGGATCATTTCCTGAAAGTACTATCAAGATTGGGTGAATAATTTTTTTGGGTTAGGTTTAGTGTTCGGATTCGGGTTCGTGATTGGTTAAGTTTCAGGTTACTGTTAGGGTTAGGTTTAGGGTTAGGGTTAGGGTTCAGGTTAAGGTTAGGCTTCAGGTTCGGGTGCGGGTTAGGGTTAGTGTTAGTTTTAGGGTTAGCGTTAGGGTGAGTGTTAGGGTTCGTGTTATGTTTGGGTGCAGGTTCCTGTTCGGGTTAGGATTAGAGTTAGGGTTAGGGTTAGGGTTCGGGTTCGCTTTAGGGTTAGGGTTAGGGATAGACTTCGGGTTCGGGTTAGGTTTAGGGTTTGGGTTATTGTTAATGTTAGGGTTAGGGTTAGGATTAGTGTTCAGTTTAGTGTTCTGGTTCAGGTTCGGCTTCTGGTTAGGGTTAGTGTTGGGTTTTGGGTTAGTGTTAGGGTTCGGGTTCGTGTTAGGTTTAGGGTTTGGTTTCAGGTTTGGGTTAAATTAGGGTTAGGGTTTGGGTTAGAGTTAGGGTTAGGGTTAGGGTTCGGGTTCGGGTTCGGGTTAGGGTTATGTTTAGGGTTAGGATTCAGTTTATAGTTAGTTTTAGGGTTAGGGTTAGGGTTAGTTTTCGGGTTAGATTTAGGGTTAGGTTTAGGGTTAGGATTAGAGTTCGGTTTAGGGTTTGTTTAGGGTTAAGTTTAGGGTTAGGGTTCGGGTCAGTTACCGGCAAAGGTTAGGGTTAGGGGTAGTCTTAGGGTTAGGATTAGGGTTAGGGTTAAGGTTAGGGTTAGGGTTCGGGTTAGGATTAGGGTTAGGGTTAGGCTTAGGGTTAGGGTTAGTGTTTGAGTTAGTGTTAGGGTTAGGGTTAGCATTAGGTTTAGAGTTATGGTTTTTGTCAGGGTTAGCGTTCTGGTTCGGTTAAGGGTTAGGGTTCGGGTTAGGGTTTGGGTTAGGGTTAGGGTTAGGGTTCAGGTTTGGGTTCGGGTTCAGGTTCAGGTTCGGTTTAGGGTTAGGGTTAGGGTTAGGGTTACGTTTAGGGTTAAGTTTGGGTTAGGGTTAGGGTTAGTTTTCGTGTTAGGGTTAGGGTTAGGGTTAGGGGTTAGTTATTATATTTATGGTTCAGGTTAGGGTTCGGGTGTTATGGTTAGGGTTAGGGTTCAGTTTCGGGTTAAGGTTAGGATTAGGTTTAGGGTTGGGGTTAGGGTTCCAGTTCCGGTTCCGGTTAGGGTTAGGATTCGGGTTAGGATTAGGGTTAGGGTTAGGGTTAGTTTTCGGTTTATGGTTATGGTTTGGGTTCGGGTTCGGGTTAGTGTTAGGGTTAGGGTTAGTGTTAGGGTTCGGGTTATGGTTATGGTTAGGGTTAGGGTTCAGGTTCTGGTTCGTTATAGAGTTAGGGTTAGGGTTAGGTTTCGGGTTCGTGTTAGGGTTAGATTTAGGCTTAGGATTAAGGTTAGGTTTAGGGTTAGGGTTCGGTTTAGGGTTAGGGTTACAGTTCAAATTCGTTTCAGGGTTTCGGGTTAGGGTTACGGTTAGGGTTAGGGTTCCTTTTAATGTTCTGGTTAGGGTTCGGGTTCAGGTTCGGGTTTGGGGTAGGCTTAGGGTTGGGGTTCGTGTTATGGTTCAGGTTAGGGTTCGTGATCAGGTTCGGATCGGTTTTGGGATAGGGTTAGGGTTAGGGTTAGGTTTAGGTTAGGGTTCGGGTTAGGGTTAGGGTTCGGTTTCGGGTTAGGTTAAGGATTAGATTTAGGGTTAGGGTAACAGTTAGGATTCGGTTTAGGGTTATTTTAGGTTTCGAGTTCGGGTTCGGTATAGGGTTAGGGCTAGGGTTAGGGTTACGGTCGGGTTCCGGGTTAGGGTTAGGGTTCGGGTTAGGGTTAGGTTTAGGGTTCGTGTTAGGGTTAGGGTTCGGGTTTGGTTAGAGTTAGGGTTAGGGTTAGTGTTAGTGTTAGTGTTAGGATTAGGGTTAGTGTTAGGGTTAGGGTTAGGGTTCGGATTAGGGTTCGCGTAACGGTTAGGGTTAGGGTTAGGCTTAGGGTTAGGGTTCGGGTTCGCAAACGGGTAGGCGTTAGGGTTAGCGTAAGGGTTAGGGTGAGGGAGATGGTTAGGTTTAGGTTTCGGGTTAGGTTTAGGTTTAGGTTCTGTTTAGGATTAGGGTTAGGGTTTGTGTTCCGGTTAGGGTTCGGGTTACGTTTTAGGGTTAGGTTTAGGGTTAGGGTTAGGCTTCGGGTTAGGGTTTGGGTTCGGGTTATGGTTAAGGTTCGGGTTTGAATTAGGGTTAGAATTATGTTGAGGTTTAGGGTTAGGGTTAGGGTTAGGGATGGGGTTCGGGTTGGATTTAGTGTTCGGTTCGGTTTTGGGTTAAAGTTAGGGTTCGGGTTATGGTTCAGTTTAGGGTTCGGGTTCAGTTTCGGATTGGTTTTGGGTTAGGGTTAGGGTTAGGGTTTGGGTTAGGGTTAGGGTTTGTTTTAGGGTTAGGGTTCGGGTTCGGGTTCTGGTTAGGGTCACAGTTACGTTTCGGGTTCGGTTTAGGGTTATTGTACGGGTTCGAGTTAGGGTTAGTGTTAGGGTTCGGGATCAGGTTAGGGTTAGTTTTGGGTTGGGGTTCGGGTAAGGGTTAGGGTTAGGTTTAGGATTAGGATTCGTTTTCGGGTTAGGATTAGGTTAGGGTTCAGGTTAGGGTTAGAGTTAGGCTTAGTGTTAAGTTTAGGGTTAGGGTTAGGGTTAGGGTTCGGGTTAGGGTTCCGGTAAGGGTCAGGGTTAGGGTTAGTCTTAGGGTTATGGTTCGGGTTCGGGAACGGGTTGGGTTACGGTTAGGGTTAGGGTTCTGGTTAGTGTTAGGGTAAGGATTAGGGTTAGGGTTAGGGTTAGAATTAGGGTTATGGTTAGGGTTAGGTTTAGGGTTCGGCTCGGGTTCGGGTATGGGTTAGGGTTAGGGTTAGGGTTAGTGTTAGTGTTAGGTTTCGGGTTCGGGTTAGGATTACCGTTAGGATTAGGGTTCGGGTTAGGTTTAGTGTTAGGGTTAGGGTTAGGGTTAGTTTTCGGGTTACGGTTAGGGTTAGGGTTCGGATTACAATTATTGTTAGGGTTAAGGTTAGGGTTAGCTTTAGGGTTCGGATTCGGGTTAGGTTTAGGGTTAGGGTTACGGTTAGATTTAGGGTTCGGGTCGGGGTTCGGGTAAAGGTTAGGGTTAGGGTTAGGTTTAGGGTTTTGTTAGGCTTAGGGTTAGGGTTCGTGTTAGGGTTAGTGTTAGGGTTAGGTTTAGGATTAGGGTTCGGGTTAGGGTTAGGGTTACAGTTAGAGTTAGGGTTAGGGTTAGGATAAGGGTTCAGGTTAGGTTTCGGGTTCAGGTTTGGTTTCGGGTTAGGGTTAGGGTTGGGATTTGGGTTAGGGTAAGGGATCAGGTTCAGGTTAGGTTTAGGGTTAGGGTTAGGGTTGGGGTTCATGTTAGCGTTCGGGTTCAGGTTCGGGTTCGTTTTAAGGTTAGTGTTACGGTTAGCGTTAGGGTTTGGGTTAGGGTTAGGGTTAGGGTTAGGATTAGAGTTAGGGTTAGGGTTAGGGTTAGGGTTAGTGTTCGGGTTAGGGTTAGGTTTCAGGTTCGGGTAAAGGTTAGGATTAGTGTTAGAGTTAGGGTTAGGATTTGGGTTACGGTTAGTGTTCGGGCTCGGGATCAGGTTAGTGTTAGGGTTAGGGATAGGGTTAGGGTTCGGGTGATGGTTAGGGTTAGGGTTAGGGTTCAGGTACAGGTTCGGTCTAGAGTGAGGGTCAGTGTTAGGGTTCGGGTTCATGTTAGGGTTTAGGATTAGGGTTAGGCTTATGCTTAGGTTTCTGGTTAGGTTTAGGTTAGGGTTCGGTTTAGGGATAGGATTAGGGATCAAATAAGTTTTATGGTTAGGGTTAGGGTTAGGGTTAAAATTAGGGTTCAGGTTAGTGTTCGGGCTCGGGTTCGGGTTAGTGTTAGGGGTTAGGGTTAGGGTTCGGGTGATGGTTAGGGTTAGGGTTAGGGTTCAGGTTCAGGTTCGGTCTAGAGTTAGGGTCAGTGTTAGGGTTCGGGTTCATGTTAGGGTTAGGATTAGGGTTAGGCTTAGGCTTAGGTTTCTGGTTAGTTTAGGGTTAGGGTTCGGTTTAGGGATAGGATTAGGGATCAAATAAGT
>NW_027552246.1:0-35227 GCF_045843805.1 Urocitellus parryii
CTAGAAGAATGAAATTTGGTGAGCCAAGTGGGATTGGTGTACTGATCATTAAATGGAAGTATCATCAAGATTTTGTGAAAAAATGTTTGCTGAGATTTCAGGAAACTCGCAGTTTTTTGGAAGCTTGGCAACCCCTTTCAATGAAAGGGATTCTCGTCAGTCTCTGCTTGGGGCTACTTCAATAGCACACAAAGCATAGCGATAGAACTTGGAACTACATTATTGTGCCAAGTTTCAAAGAGCTAGCACAAACCGTGTTTGATTTAGAGTTCCAACTACATGTATCCATATAGGAGAAAACAGAGTGAAACCTAAACATGAAAACGGTTATTGCAAAGGAACGGTTTAACCTAGAAGAACGAAATTTGGTGAGCCAAGTGGGATTGGTGTACTGATCATTAAATGGAAGTATCATCAAGATTGGGTGAAAAAATGTTTGCTGAGATTTCAGGAAACTCGCAGTTTTTTGGAAGCCTGGCAACCCCTTTCTATGAAAGGGATTCTTGTCAGTCTCTGCTTGGGGCTACTTCAATAGCACACAAACCATAGCGATAGAACTTGGAACTACATTACTGTGCCAAGTTTCAAAGAGCTAGCACAAACCGTGTTTGATTTAGAGTTCCAACTACATGTATGCATATAGGAGAAAACAGAGTGAAATCTAAACATGAAAACGGTTACTGCAAAGGAACGGTTTAACCTAGAAGAACGAAATTTGGTGAGCCAAGTGGGATTGGTGTACTGATCATTAAATGGAAGTATCATCAAGATTTTGTGAAAAAATGTTTGCTGAGATTTCAGGAAACTCGCAGTTTTTTGGAAGCTTGGCAACCCCTTTCAATGAAAGGGATTCTCGTCAGTCTCTGCTTGGGGTACTTCAGTAGCACACAAACCATAGCGATAGAACTTGGAACTACTTTATTGTGCCAAGTTTCAAAGAGCTAGAACAAACAGTGTTTGATTTAGAGTTCCAACTACATGTATCCATATAGGAGAAAACAGAGTGAAACCTAAACATGAAAACGGGTATTGCAAAGGAACGGTTTAACCTAGAAGAACGAAATTTGGTGAGCCAAGTGGGATTGGTGTACTGATCATTAAATGGAAGTATCATCAAGACTGGGTGAAAAAATGTTTCCTGAGATTTCAGGAAACTCGCAGTTTTTTGGAAGCCTGGCAACCCCTTTCAATGAAAGTGATTCTCGTCAGTCTCTGCTTGGGGCTACTTCAATAGCACACAAACCATAGCGATAGAACTTGGAACTACATTATTGTGCCAAGTTTCAAAGAGCTAGCACAAACCGTGTTTGATTTAGAGTTCCAACTACATGTATCCATATAGGAGAAAACAGAGTGAAACCTAAACATGAAAACGGTTACTGCAAAGGAACGGTTTAACCTAGAAGAACGAAATTTGGTGAGCCAAGTGGGATTGGTGTACTGATCATTAAATGGAAGTATCATCAAGATTTTGTGAAAAAATGTTTGCTGAGATTTCAGGAAACTCGCAGTTTTTTGGAAGCTTGGCAACCCCTTTCAATGAAAGGGATTCTCGTCAGTCTCTGCTTGGGGCTACTTCAATCGCACACAAAGCATAGCGATAGAACGTGGAACTACATTATTGTGCCAAGTTTCAAAGACCTAGCACAAACCGTGTTTGATTTAGAGTTCCAACTACATGTATCCATATCGGAGAAAACAGAGTGAAACCTAAACATGAAAACGGGTATTGCAAAGGAACGGTTTAACCTAGAAGAACGAAATTTGGTGAGCCAAGTGGGATTGGTGTACTGATCATTAAATGGAAGTATCATCAAGATTGGGTGAAAAAATGTTTGCTGAGATTTCAGGAAACTCGCAGTTTTTTGGAAGCCTGGCAACCCCTTTCTATGAAAGGGATTCTTGTCAGTCTCTGCTTGGGGCTACTTCAATAGCACACAAACCATAGCGATAGAACTTGGAACTACATTACTGTGCCAAGTTTCAAAGAGCTAGCACAAACCGTGTTTGATTTAGAGTTCCAACTACATGTATGCATATAGGAGAAAACAGAGTGAAATCTAAACATGAAAACGGTTACTGCAAAGGAACGGTTTAACCTAGAAGAACGAAATTTGGTGAGCCAAGTGGGATTGGTGTACTGATCATTAAATGGAAGTTTCATCAAGATTTTGTGAAAAAATGTTTGCTGAGATTTCAGGAAACTCGCAGTTTTTTGGAAGCTTGGCAACCCCTTTCAATGAAAGGGATTCTCGTCAGTCTCTGCTTGGGGTACTTCAGTAGCACACAAACCATAGCGATAGAACTTGGAACTACTTTATTGTGCCAAGTTTCAAAGAGCTAGAACAAACAGTGTTTGATTTAGAGTTCCAACTACATGTATCCATATAGGAGAAAACAGAGTGAAACCTAAACATGAAAACGGGTATTGCAAAGGAACGGTTTAACCTAGAAGAACGAAATTTGGTGAGCCAAGTGGGATTGGTGTACTGATCATTAAATGGAAGTATCATCAAGACTGGGTGAAAAAATGTTTCCTGAGATTTCAGGAAACTCGCAGTTTTTTGGAAGCCTGGCAACCCCTTTCAATGAAAGTGATTCTCGTCAGTCTCTGCTTGGGGCTACTTCAATAGAACACAAACCATAGCGATAGAACTTGGAACTACATTATTGTGCAAAGTTTCAAAGAGCTAGCACAAACCGTGTTTGATTTAGAGTTCCAACTACATGTATCCATATAGGAGAAAACAGAGTGAAACCTAAACATGAAAACGGTTACTGCAAAGGAACGGTTTAACCTAGAAGAAAGAAATTTGGTGAGCCAAGTGGGATTGGTGTACTGATCATTAAATGGAAGTATCATCAAGATTGGGTGAAAAAATGTTTGCTGAGATTTCAGGAAACTCGTAGTTTTTCGGAAGCTTGGCAACCCCTTTCAATGAAAGGGATTCTCGTCAGTCTCTGCTTGGGGCTACTTCAATAGCACCACAAACCATAGCGATAGAACTTGGAACTACATTATTGTGCCAAGTTTCAAAGAGCTAGCACAAACCGTCTTTGATTTAGAGTTCCAACTACATGTATCCATATAGGAGAAAACAGAGTGAAACCTAAACATGAAAACGGTTACTGCAAAGGAACGGTTTAACGTAAAAGAATGAAATTGTTGAGCTAAGTGGGATTGGTGTACTGATCATTAAATGGAAGTATCATCAAGACTGGGTGAAAAAATGTTTGCTGAGATTTCAGGAAACTCGCAGTTTTTTGGAAGCCTGGCAACATCTTTCAATGAAAGTGATTCTCGTCAGTCTCTGCTTGGGGCTACTTCAATAGCACACAAACCATAGTGATAGAACTTGGAACTACATTATTGTGCCAAGTTTCAAAGTGCTAGCACAAACCGTGTTTGATTTAGATTTCCAACTATATGTGTCCATATTGGAGAAAACACAGTGAAACCTAAACATGAAAACGGTTACTGCAAAGGAACGGTTTAACCTAGAAGAACGAAATTTGGTGAGCCAAGTGGGATTGGTGTACTGATCATTAAATGGAAGTATCATCAAGATTTTGTGAAAAAATGTTTGCTGAGATTTCAGGAAACTCGCAGTTTTTTGGAAGCTTGGCAACCCCTTTCAATGAAAGGGATTCTCGTCAGTCTCTGCTTGGGGCTACTTCAATCGCACACAAAGCATAGCGATAGAACGTGGAACTACATTATTGTGCCAAGTTTCAAAGACCTAGCACAAACCGTGTTTGATTTAGAGTTCCAACTACATGTATCCATATCGGAGAAAACAGAGTGAAACCTAAACATGAAAACGGGTATTGCAAAGGAACGGTTTAACCTAGAAGAACGAAATTTGGTGAGCCAAGTGGGATTGGTGTACTGATCATTAAATGGAAGTATCATCAAGATTGGGTGAAAAAATGTTTGCTGAGATTTCAGGAAACTCGCAGTTTTTTGGAAGCCTGGCAACCCCTTTCTATGAAAGGGATTCTTGTCAGTCTCTGGTTGGGGCTACTTCAATAGCACACAAACCATAGCGATAGAACTTGGAACTACATTACTGTGCCAAGTTTCAAAGAGCTAGCACAAACCGTGTTTGATTTAGAGTTCCAACTACATGTATGCATATAGGAGAAAACAGAGTGAAATCTAAACATGAAAACGGTTACTGCAAAGGAACGGTTTAACCTAGAAGAACGAAATTTGGTGAGCCAAGTGGGATTGGTGTACTGATCATTAAATGGAAGTTTCATCAAGATTTTGTGAAAAAATGTTTGCTGAGATTTCAGGAAACTCGCAGTTTTTTGGAAGCTTGGCAACCCCTTTCAATGAAAGGGATTCTCGTCAGTCTCTGCTTGGGGTACTTCAGTAGCACACAAACCATAGCGATAGAACTTGGAACTACTTTATTGTGCCAAGTTTCAAAGAGCTAGAACAAACAGTGTTTGATTTAGAGTTCCAACTACATGTATCCATATAGGAGAAAACAGAGTGAAACCTAAACATGAAAACGGGTATTGCAAAGGAACGGTTTAACCTAGAAGAACGAAATTTGGTGAGCCAAGTGGGATTGGTGTACTGATCATTAAATGGAAGTATCATCAAGACTGGGTGAAAAAATGTTTCCTGAGATTTCAGGAAACTCGCAGTTTTTTGGAAGCCTGGCAACCCCTTTCAATGAAAGTGATTCTCGTCAGTCTCTGCTTGGGGCTACTTCAATAGCACACAAACCATAGCGATAGAACTTGGAACTACATTATTGTGCCAAGTTTCAAAGAGCTAGCACAAACCGTGTTTGATTTAGAGTTCCAACTACATGTATCCATATAGGAGAAAACAGAGTGAAACCTAAACATGAAAACGGTTACTGCAAAGGAACGGTTTAACGTAAAAGAATGAAATTGTTGAGCTAAGTGGGATTGGTGTACTGATCATTAAATGGAAGTATCATCAAGACTGGGTGAAAAAATGTTTGCTGAGATTTCAGGAAACTCGCAGTTTTTTGGAAGCCTGGCAACATCTTTCAATGAAAGTGATTCTCGTCAGTCTCTGCTTGGGGCTACTTCAATAGCACACAAACCATAGTGATAGAACTTGGAACTACATTATTGTGCCAAGTTTCAAAGTGCTAGCACAAACCGTGTTTGATTTAGATTTCCAACTATATGTGTCCATATTGGAGAAAACACAGTGAAACCTAAACATGAAAACGGTTCCTGCAAAGGAACGGTTTAACCTAGAAGAATGAAATTTGGTGAGCCAAGTGGGATTGGTGTACTGATCATTAAATGGAAGTATCATCAAGATTTTGTGAAAAAATGTTTGCTGAGATTTCAGGAAACTCGCAGTTTTTTGGAAGCTTGGCAACCCCTTTCAATGAAAGGGATTCTCGTCAGTCTCTGCTTGGGGCTACTTCAATCGCACACAAAGCATAGCGATAGAACGTGGAACTACATTATTGTGCCAAGTTTCAAAGACCTAGCACAAACCGTGTTTGATTTAGAGTTCCAACTACATGTATCCATATCGGAGAAAACAGAGTGAAACCTAAACATGAAAACGGGTATTGCAAAGGAACGGTTTAACCTAGAAGAACGAAATTTGGTGAGCCAAGTGGGATTGGTGTACTGATCATTAAATGGAAGTATCATCAAGATTGGGTGAAAAAATGTTTGCTGAGATTTCAGGAAACTCGCAGTTTTTTGGAAGCCTGGCAACCCCTTTCTATGAAAGGGATTCTTGTCAGTCTCTGCTTGGGGCTACTTCAATAGCACACAAACCATAGCGATAGAACTTGGAACTACATTACTGTGCCAAGTTTCAAAGAGCTAGCACAAACCGTGTTTGATTTAGAGTTCCAACTACATGTATGCATATAGGAGAAAACAGAGTGAAATCTAAACATGAAAACGGTTACTGCAAAGGAACGGTTTAACCTAGAAGAACGAAATTTGGTGAGCCAAGTGGGATTGGTGTACTGATCATTAAATGGAAGTTTCATCAAGATTTTGTGAAAAAATGTTTGCTGAGATTTCAGGAAACTCGCAGTTTTTTGGAAGCTTGGCAACCCCTTTCAATGAAAGGGATTCTCGTCAGTCTCTGCTTGGGGTACTTCAGTAGCACACAAACCATAGCGATAGAACTTGGAACTACTTTATTGTGCCAAGTTTCAAAGAGCTAGAACAAACAGTGTTTGATTTAGAGTTCCAACTACATGTATCCATATAGGAGAAAACAGAGTGAAACCTAAACATGAAAACGGGTATTGCAAAGGAACGGTTTAACCTAGAAGAACGAAATTTGGTGAGCCAAGTGGGATTGGTGTACTGATCATTAAATGGAAGTATCATCAAGACTGGGTGAAAAAATGTTTCCTGAGATTTCAGGAAACTCGCAGTTTTTTGGAAGCCTGGCAACCCCTTTCTATGAAAGGGATTCTTGTCAGTCTCTGCTTGGGGCTACTTCAATAGCACACAAACCATAGCGATAGAACTTGGAACTACATTACTGTGCCAAGTTTCAAAGAGCTAGCACAAACCGTGTTTGATTTAGAGTTCCAACTACATGTATGCATATAGGAGAAAACAGAGTGAAACCTAAACATGAAAACGGTTACTGCAAAGGAACGGTTTAACCTAGAAGAACGAAATTTGGTGAGCCAAGTGGGATTGGTGTACTGATCATTAAATGGAAGTTTCATCAAGATTTTGTGAAAAAATGTTTGCTGAGATTTCAGGAAACTCGCAGTTTTTTGGAAGCTTGGCAACCCCTTTCAATGAAAGGGATTCTCGTCAGTCTCTGCTTGGGGTACTTCAGTAGCACACAAACCATAGCGATAGAACTTGGAACTACTTTATTGTGCCAAGTTTCAAAGAGCTAGAACAAACAGTGTTTGATTTAGAGTTCCAACTACATGTATCCATATAGGAGAAAACAGAGTGAAACCTAAACATGAAAACGGGTATTGCAAAGGAACGGTTTAACCTAGAAGAACGAAATTTGGTGAGCCAAGTGGGATTGGTGTACTGATCATTAAATGGAAGTATCATCAAGACTGGGTGAAAAAATGTTTGCTGAGATTTCAGGAAACTCGCAGTTTTTTGGAAGCCTGGCAACCCCTTTCAATGAAAGTGATTCTCGTCAGTCTCTGCTTGGGGCTACTTCAATAGTACAGAAACCATAGCGATAGAACTTGGAACTACA
Source organism: Urocitellus parryii (assembly GCF_045843805.1). Taxonomy (NCBI): domain Eukaryota; kingdom Metazoa; phylum Chordata; class Mammalia; order Rodentia; family Sciuridae; genus Urocitellus; species Urocitellus parryii. The sequence continues at coordinate 7,214 of NW_027552246.1, forward strand.
TTATTGTGCAAAGTTTCAAAGAGCTAGCACAAACCGTGTTTGATTTAGAGTTCCAACTACATGTATCCATATAGGAGAAAACAGAGTGAAACCTAAACATGAAAACGGTTACTGCAAAGGAACGGTTTAACCTAGAAGAAAGAAATTTGGTGAGCCAAGTGGGATTGGTGTACTGATCATTAAATGGAAGTATCATCAAGATTGGGTGAAAAAATGTTTGCTGAGATTTCAGGAAACTCGTAGTTTTTCGGAAGCTTGGCAACCCCTTTCAATGAAAGGGATTCTCGTCAGTCTCTGCTTGGGGCTACTTCAATAGCACCACAAACCATAGCGATAGAACTTGGAACTACATTATTGTGCCAAGTTTCAAAGAGCTAGCACAAACCGTCTTTGATTTAGAGTTCCAACTACATGTATCCATATAGGAGAAAACAGAGTGAAACCTAAACATGAAAACGGTTACTGCAAAGGAACGGTTTAACGTAAAAGAATGAAATTGTTGAGCTAAGTGAGATTGGTGTACTGATCATTAAATGGAAGTATCATCAAGACTGGGTGAAAAAATGTTTGCTGAGATTTCAGGAAACTCGCAGTTTTTTGGAAGCCTGGCAACATCTTTCAATGAAAGTGATTCTCGTCAGTCTCTGCTTGGGGCTACTTCAATAGCACACAAACCATAGTGATAGAACTTGGAACTACATTATTGTGCCAAGTTTCAAAGTGCTAGCACAAACCGTGTTTGATTTAGATTTCCAACTATATGTGTCCATATTGGAGAAAACACAGTGAAACCTAAACATGAAAACGGTTCCTGCAAAGGAACGGTTTAACCTAGAAGAATGAAATTTGGTGAGCCAAGTGGGATTGGTGTACTGATCATTAAATGGAAGTATCATCAAGATTTTGTGAAAAAATGTTTGCTGAGATTTCAGGAAACTCGCAGTTTTTTGGAAGCTTGGCAACCCCTTTCAATGAAAGGGATTCTCGTCAGTCTCTGCTTGGGGCTACTTCAATCGCACACAAAGCATAGCGATAGAACGTGGAACTACATTATTGTGCCAAGTTTCAAAGACCTAGCACAAACCGTGTTTGATTTAGAGTTCCAACTACATGTATCCATATCGGAGAAAACAGAGTGAAACCTAAACATGAAAACGGGTATTGCAAAGGAACGGTTTAACCTAGAAGAACGAAATTTGGTGAGCCAAGTGGTATTGGTGTACTGATCATTAAATGGAAGTATCATCAAGATTGGGTGAAAAAATGTTTGCTGAGATTTCAGGAAACTCGCAGTTTTTTGGAAGCCTGGCAACCCCTTTCTATGTAAGGGATTCTTGTCAGTCTCTGCTTGGGGCTACTTCAATAGCACACAAACCATAGTGATAGAACTTGGAACTACATTACTGTGCCAAGTTTCAAAGAGCTAGCACAAACCGTGTTTGATTTAGAGTTCCAACTATATGTATGCATATAGGAGAAAACAGAGTGAAATCTAAACATGAAAACGGTTACTGCAAAGGAACGGTTTAACCTAGAAGAACGAAATTTGGTGAGCCAAGTGGGATTGGTGTACTGATCATTAAATGGAAGTTTCATCAAGATTTTGTGAAAAAATGTTTGCTGAGATTTCAGGAAACTCGCAGTTTTTTGGAAGCTTGGCAACCCCTTTCAATGAAAGGGATTCTCGTCAGTCTCTGCTTGGGGTACTTCAGTAGCACACAAACCATAGCGATAGAACTTGGAACTACTTTATTGTGCCAAGTTTCAAAGAGCTAGAACAAACAGTGTTTGATTTAGAGTTCCAACTACATGTATCCATATAGGAGAAAACAGAGTGAAACCTAAACATGAAAACGGGTATTGCAAAGGAACGGTTTAACCTAGAAGAACGAAATTTGGTGAGCCAAGTCGGATTGGTGTACTGATCATTAAATGGAAGTATCATCAAGACTGGGTGAAAAAATGTTTCCTAGGATTTCAGGAAACTCGTAGTTTTTTGGAAGCCTGGCAACCCCTTTCAATGAAAGTGATTCTCGTCAGTCTCTGCTTGGGGCTACTTCAATAGCACACAAACCATAGCGATAGAACTTGGAACTACATTATTGTGCAAAGTTTCAAAGAGCTAGCACAAACCGTGTTTGATTTAGAGTTCCAACTACATGTATCCATATAGGAGAAAACAGAGTGAAACCTAAACATGAAAACGGTTACTGCAAAGGAACGGTTTAACCTAGAAGAAAGAAATTTGGTGAGCCAAGTGGGATTGGTGTACTGATCATTAAATGGAAGTATCATCAAGATTGGGTGAAAAAATGTTTGCTGAGATTTCAGGAAACTCGTAGTTTTTCGGAAGCTTGGCAACCCCTTTCAATGAAAGTGATTCTCGTCAGTCTCTGCTTGGGGCTACTTCAATCGCACACAAAGCATAGCGATAGAACGTGGAACTACATTATTGTGCCAAGTTTCAAAGACCTAGCACCAACCGTGTTTGATTTAGAGTTCCAACTACATGTATCCATATCGGAGAAAACAGAGTGAAACCTAAACATGAAAACGGGTATTGCAAAGGAACGGTTTAACCTAGAAGAACGAAATTTGGTGAGCCAAGTGGGATTGGTGTACTGATCATTAAATGGAAGTATCATCAAGATTGGGTGAAAAAATGTTTGCTGAGATTTCAGGAAACTCGCAGTTTTTTGGAAGCCTGGCAACCCCTTTCTATGAAAGGGATTCTTGTCAGTCTCTGCTTGGGGCTACTTCAATAGCACACAAACCATAGCGATAGAACTTGGAACTACATTACTGTGCCAAGTTTCAAAGAGCTAGCACAAACCGTGTTTGATTTAGAGTTCCAACTACATGTATGCATATAGGAGAAAACAGAGTGAAATCTAAACATGAAAACGGTTACTGCAAAGGAACGGTTTAACCTAGAAGAACGAAATTTGGTGAGCCAAGTGGGATTGGTGTACTGATCATTAAATGGAAGTTTCATCAAGATTTTGTGAAAAAATGTTTGCTGAGATTTCAGGAAACTCGCAGTTTTTTGGAAGCTTGGCAACCCCTTTCAATGAAAGGGATTCTCGTCAGTCTCTGCTTGGGGTACTTCAGTAGTACACAAACCATAGCGATAGAACTTGGAACTACTTTATTGTGCCAAGTTTCAAAGAGCTAGCACAAACCGTCTTTGATTTAGAGTTCCAACTACATGTATCCATATAGGAGAAAACAGAGTGAAACCTAAACATGAAAACGGTTACTGCAAAGGAACGGTTTAACGTAAAAGAATGAAATTGTTGAGCTAAGTGGGATTGGTGTACTGATCATTAAATGGAAGTATCATCAAGACTGGGTGAAAAAATGTTTGCTGAGATTTCAGGAAACTCGCAGTTTTTTGGAAGCCTGGCAACATCTTTCAATGAAAGTGATTCTCGTCAGTCTCTGCTTGGGGCTACTTCAATAGCACACAAACCATAGTGATAGAACTTGGAACTACATTATTGTGCCAAGTTTCAAAGTGCTAGCACAAACCGTGTTTGATTTAGATTTCCAACTATATGTGTCCATATTGGAGAAAACACAGTGAAACCTAAACATGAAAACGGTTCCTGCAAAGGAACGGTTTAACCTAGAAGAATGAAATTTGGTGAGCCAAGTGGGATTGGTGTACTGATCATTAAATGGAAGTATCATCAAGATTTTGTGAAAAAATGTTTGCTGAGATTTCAGGAAACTCGCAGTTTTTTGGAAGCTTGGCAACCCCTTTCAATGAAAGGGATTCTCGTCAGTCTCTGCTTGGGGCTACTTCAATCGCACACAAAGCATAGCGATAGAACGTGGAACTACATTATTGTGCCAAGTTTCAAAGACCTAGCACAAACCGTGTTTGATTTAGAGTTCCAACTACATGTATCCATATCGGAGAAAACAGAGTGAAACCTAAACATGAAAACGGGTATTGCAAAGGAACGGTTTAACCTAGAAGAACGAAATTTGGTGAGCCAAGTGGGATTGGTGTACTGATCATTAAATGGAAGTATCATCAAGATTGGGTGAAAAAATGTTTGCTAAGATTTCAGGAAACTCGCAGTTTTTTGGAAGCCTGGCAACCCCTTTCAATGAAAGTGATTCTCGTCAGTCTCTGCTTGGGGCTACTTCAATAGCACACAAACCATAGCGATAGAACTTGGAACTACATTATTGTGCAAAGTTTCAAAGAGCTAGCACAAACCGTGTTTGATTTAGAGTTCCAACTACATGTATCCATATAGGAGAAAACAGAGTGAAACCTAAACATGAAAACGGTTACTGCAAAGGAACGGTTTAACCTAGAAGAAAGAAATTTGGTGAGCCAAGTGGGATTGGTGTACTGATCATTAAATGGAAGTATCATCAAGATTGGGTGAAAAAAAGTTTGCTGAGATTTCAGGAAACTCGTAGTTTTTCGGAAGCTTGGCAACCCCTTTCAATGAAAGGGATTCTCGTCAGTCTCTGCTTGGGGCTACTTCAATAGCACACAAACCATAGCGATAGAACTTGGAACTACATTATTGTGCCAAGTTTCAAAGAGCTAGCACAAACCGTCTTTGATTTAGAGTTCCAACTACATGTATCCATATAGGAGAAAACAGAGTGAAACCTAAACATGAAAACGGTTACTGCAAAGGAACGGTTTAACGTAAAAGAATGAAATTGTTGAGCTAAGTGGGATTGGTGTACTGAGCATTAAATGGAAGTATCATCAAGATTTTGTGAAAAAATGTTTGCTGAGATTTCAGGAAACTCGCAGTTTTTTGGAAGCTTGGCAACCCCTTTCAATGAAAGGGATTCTCGTCAGTCTCTGCTTGGGGCTAATTCAATCGCACACAAAGCATAGCGATAGAACGTGGAACTACATTATTGTGCCAAGTTTCAAAGACCTAGCACAAACCGTGTTTGATTTAGAGTTCCAACTACATGTATCCATATCGGAGAAAACAGAGTGAAACCTAAACATGAAAACGGGTATTGCAAAGGAACGGTTTAACCTAGAAGAACGAAATTTGGTGAGCCAAGTGGGATTGGTGTACTGATCATTAAATGGAAGTATCATCAAGATTGGGTGAAAAAATGTTTGCTGAGATTTCAGGAAACTCGCAGTTTTTTGGAAGCCTGGCAACCCCTTTCTATGAAAGGGATTCTTGTCAGTCTCTGCTTGGGGCTACTTCAATAGCACACAAACCATAGCGATAGAACTTGGAACTACATTACTGTGCCAAGTTTCAAAGAGCTAGCACAAACCGTGTTTGATTTAGAGTTCCAACTACATGTATGCATATAGGAGAAAACAGAGTGAAATCTAAACATGAAAACGGTTACTGCAAAGGAACGGTTTAACCTAGAAGAACGAAATTTGGTGAGCCAAGTGGGATTGGTGTACTGATCATTAAATGGAAGTTTCATCAAGATTTTGTGAAAAAAATGTTTGCTGAGATTTCAGGAAACTCGCAGTTTTTTGGAAGCTTGGCAACCCCTTTCAATGAAAGGGATTCTCGTCAGTCTCTGCTTGGGGTACTTCAGTAGCACACAAACCATAGCGATAGAACTTGGAACTACTTTATTGTGCCAAGTTTCAAAGAGCTAGAACAAACAGTGTTTGATTTAGAGTTCCAACTACATGTATCCATATAGGAGAAAACAGAGTGAAACCTAAACATGAAAACGGGTATTGCAAAGGAACGGTTTAACCTAGAAGAACGAAATTTGGTGAGCCAAGTGGGATTGGTGTACTGATCATTAAATGGAAGTATCATCAAGACTGGGTGAAAAAATGTTTCCTGAGATTTCAGGAAACTCGTAGTTTTTTGGAAGCCTGGCAACCCCTTTCAATGAAAGTGATTCTCGTCAGTCTCTGCTTGGGGCTACTTCAATAGCACACAAACCATAGCGATACAACTTGGAACTACATTATTGTGCAAAGTTTCAAAGAGCTAGCACAAACCGTGTTTGATTTAGAGTTCCAACTACATGTATCCATATAGGAGAAAACAGAGTGAAACCTAAACATGAAAACGGTTACTGCAAAGGAACGGTTTAACCTAGAAGAAAGAAATTTGGTGAGCCAAGTGGGATTGGTGTACTGATCATTAAATGGAAGTATCATCAAGATTGGGTGAAAAAATGTTTGCTGAGATTTCAGGAAACTCGTAGTTTTCGGAAGCTTGGCAACCCCTTTCAATGAAAGGGATTCTCGTCAGTCTCTGCTTGGGGCTACTTCAATAGCACACAAACCATAGCGATAGAACTTGGAACTACATTATTGTGCCAAGTTTCAAAGAGCTAGCACAAACCGTCTTTGATTTAGAGTTCCAACTACATGTATCCATATAGGAGAAAACAGAGTGAAACCTAAACATGAAAACGGTTACTGCAAAGGAACGGTTTAACGTAAAAGAATGAAATTGTTGAGCTAAGTGGGATTGGTGTACTGATCATTAAATGGAAGTATCATCAAGACTGGGTGAAAAAATGTTTGCTGAGATTTCAGGAAACTCGCAGTTTTTTGGAAGCCTGGCAACATCTTTCAATGAAAGTGATTCTCGTCAGTCTCTGCTTGGGGCTACTTCAATAGTACACAAACCATAGTGATAGAACTTGGAACTACATTATTGTGCCAAGTTTCAAAGAGCTAGCACAAACCGTGTTTGATTTAGAGGTCCAACTATATGTGTCCATATTGGAGAAAACACAGTGAAACCTAAACATGAAAACGGTTCCTGCAAAGGAACGGTTTAACCTAGAAGAACGAAATTTGGTGAGCCAAGTGGGATTGGTGTACTGATAATTAAATGGAAGTATCATCAAGATTTTGTGAAAAAATGTTTGCTGAGATTTCAGGAAACTCGCAGTTTTTTGGAAGCTTGGCAACCCCTTTCAATGAAAGGGATTCTCGTCAGTCTCTGCTTGGGGCTACTTCAATCGCACACAAAGCATAGCGATAGAACGTGAACTACATTATTGTGCCAAGTTTCAAAGACCTAGCACAAACCGTGTTTGATTTAGAGTTCCAACTACATGTATCCATATCGGAGAAAACAGAGTGAAACCTAAACATGAAAACGGGTATTGCAAAGGAACGGTTTAACCTAGAAGAACGAAATTTGGTGAGCCAAGTGGGATTGGTGTACTGATCATTAAATGGAAGTATCATCAAGATTGGGTGAAAAAATGTTTGCTGAGATTTCAGGAAACTCGTAGTTTTTCGGAAGCTTGGCAACCCCTTTCAATGAAAGGGATTCTCGTCAGTCTCTGCGTGGGGCTACTTCAATAGCTCACAAACCATAGCGATAGAACTTGGAACTACATTATTGTGCCAAGTTTCAAAGAGCTAGCACAAACCGTCTTTGATTTAGAGTTCCAACTACATGTATCCATATAGGAGAAAACAGAGTGAAACCTAAACATGAAAACGGTTACTGCAAAGGAACGGTTTAACGTAAAAGAATGAAATTGTTGAGCTAAGTGGGATTGGTGTACTGATCATTAAATGGAAGTATCATCAAGACTGGGTGAAAAAATGTTTGCTGAGATTTCAGGAAACTCGCAGTTTTTTGGAAGCCTGGCAACATCTTTCAATGAAAGTGATTCTCGTCAGTCTCTGCTTGGGGCTACTTCAATAGCACACAAACCATAGTGATAGAACTTGGAACTACATTATTGTGCCAAGTTTCAAAGAGCTAGCACAAACCGTGTTTGATTTAGAGTTCCAACTATATGTGTCCATATTGGAGAAAACACAGTGAAACCTAAACATGAAAAAGGTTCCTGCAAAGGAACGGTTTAACCTAGAAGAACGAAATTTGGTGAGCCAAGTGGGATTGGTGTACTGATCATTAAATGGAAGTATCATCAAGATTTTGTGAAAAAATGTTTGCTGAGATTTCAGGAAACTCGCAGTTTTTTGGAAGCTTGGCAACCCCTTTCAATGAAAGGGATTCTCGTCAGTCTCTGCTTGGGGCTACTTCAATCGCACACAAAGCATAGCGATAGAACGTGGAACTACATTATTGTGCCAAGTTTCAAAGACCTAGCACAAACCGTGTTTGATTTAGAGTTCCAACTACATGTATCCATATCGGAGAAAACAGAGTGAAACCTAAACATGAAAACGGGTATTGCAAAGGAACGGTTTAACCTAGAAGAACGAAATTTGGTGAGCCAAGTGGGATTGGTGTACTGATCATTAAATGGAAGTATCATCAAGATTGGGTGAAAAAATGTTTGCTGAGATTTCAGGAAACTCGCAGTTTTTTGGAAGCCTGGCAACCCCTTTCTATGAAAGGGATTCTTGTCAGTCTCTGCTTGGGGCTACTTCAATAGCACACAAACCATAGCGATAGAACTTGGAACTACATTACTGTGCCAAGTTTCAAAGAGCAAGCACACACCGTGTTTGATTTAGAGTTCCAACTACATGTATGCATATAGGAGAAAACAGAGTGAAAATCTAAACATGAAAACGGTTACTGCAAAGGAACGGTTTAACCTAGAAGAACGAAATTTGGTGAGCCAAGTGGGATTGGTGTACTGATCATTAAATGGAAGTTTCATCAAGATTTTGTGAAAAAATGTTTGCTGAGATTTCAGGAAACTCGCAGTTTTTTGGAAGCTTGGCAACCCCTTTCAATGAAAGGGATTCTCGTCAGTCTCTGCTTGGGGTACTTCAGTAGCACACAAACCATAGCGATAGAACTTGGAACTACTTTATTGTGCCAAGTTTCAAAGAGCTAGAACAAACAGTGTTTGATTTAGAGTTCCAACTACATGTATCCATATAGGAGAAAACAGAGTGAAACCTAAACATGAAAACGGGTATTGCAAAGGAACGGTTTAACCTAGAAGAACGAAATTTGGTGAGCCAAGTGGGATTGGTGTACTGATCATTAAATGGAAGTATCATCAAGACTGGGTGAAAAAATGTTTCCTGAGATTTCAGGAAACTCGTAGTTTTTTGGAAGCCTGGCAACCCCTTTCAATGAAAGTGATTCTCGTCAGTCTCTGCTTGGGGCTACTTCAATAGCACACAAACCATAGCGATAGAACTTGGAACTACATTATTGTGCAAAGTTTCAAAGAGCTAGCACAAACCGTGTTTGATTTAGAGTTCCAACTACATGTATCCATATAGGAGAAAACAGAGTGAAACCTAAACATGAAAACGGTTACTGCAAAGGAACGGTTTAACCTAGAAGAAAGAAATTTGGTGAACCAAGTGGGATTGGTGTACTGATCATTAAATTGAAGTATCATCAAGATTGGGTGAAAAAAGGTTTGCTGAGATTTCAGGAAACTCGTAGTTTTTCGGAAGCTTGGCAACCCCTTTCAATGAAAGGGATTCTCGTCAGTCTCTGCTTGGGGCTACTTCAATAGCACACAAACCATAGCGATAGAACTTGGAACTACATTATTGTGCCAAGTTTCAAAGAGCTAGCACAAACCGTCTTTGATTTAGAGTTCCAACTACATGTATCCATATAGGAGAAAACAGAGTGAAACCTAAACATGAAAACGGTTACTGCAAAGGAACGGTTTAACGTAAAAGAATGAAATTGTTGAGCTAAGTGGGATTGGTGTACTGATCATTAAATGGAAGTATCATCAAGACTGGGTGAAAAAGTGTTTGCTGAGATTTCAGGAAACTCGCAGTTTTTTGGAAGCCTGGCAACATCTTTCAATGAAAGGGATTCTCGTCAGTCTCTGCTTGGGGCTACTTCAATAGCACACAAACCATAGTGATAGAACTTGGAACTACATTATTGTGCCAAGTTTCAAAGAGCTAGCACAAACCGTGTTTGATTTAGAGTTCCAACTATATGTGTCCATATTGGAGAAAACACAGTGAAACCTAAACATGAAAACGGTTCCTGCAAAGGAACGGTTTAACCTAGAAGAACGAAATTTGGTGAGCCAAGTGGGATTGGTGTACTGATAATTAAATGGAAGTATCATCAAGATTTTGTGAAAAAATGTTTGCTGAGATTTCAGGAAACTCGCAGTTTTTTGGAAGCATGGCAATCCCTTTCAATGAAAGGGATTCTCGTCAGTCTCTGCTTGGGGCTACTTCAATCACACACAAAGCATAGCGATAGAACGTGGAACTACATTATTGTGCCAAGTTTCAAAGACCTAGCACAAACCGTGTTTGATTTAGAGTTCCAACTACATGTATCCATATCGGAGAAAACAGAGTGAAACCTAAACATGAAAACGGGTATTGCAAAGGAACGGTTTAACCTAGAAGAAAGAAATTTGGTGAGCCAAGTGGGATTGGTGTACTGATCATTAAATGGAAGTATCATCAAGATTGGGTGAAAAAATGTTTGCTGAGATTTCAGGAAACTCGTAGTTTTTCGGAAGCTTGGCAACCCCTTTCAATGAAATGGATTCTCGTCAGTCTCTGCTTGGGGCTACTTCAATAGCACACAAACCATAGCGATAGAACTTGGAACTACATTATTGTGCCAAGTTTCAAAGAGCTAGCACAAACCGTCTTTGATTTAGAGTTCCAACTACATGTATCCATATAGGAGAAAACAGAGTGAAACCTAAACATGAAAACGGTTACTGCAAAGGAATGGTTTAACGTAAAAGAATGAAATTGTTAAGCTAAGTGGGATTGGTGTACTGATCATTAAATGGAAGTATCATCAAGATTGGGTGAAAAAATGTTTGCTGAGATTTCAGGAAACTCGCAGTTTTTTGGAAGCCTGGCAACATCTTTCAATGAAAGGGATTCTCGTCAGTCTCTGCTTGGGGCTACTTCAATAGCACACAAACCATAGTGATAGAACTTGGAACTACATTATTGTGCCAAGTTTCAAAGAGCTAGCACAAACCGTCTTTGATTTAGAGTTCCAACTACATGTATCCATATAGGAGAAAACAGAGTGAAACCTAAACATGAAAACGGTTACTGCAAAGGAACGGTTTAACGTAAAAGAATGAAATTGTTGAGCTAAGTGGGATTGGTGTACTGATCATTAAATGGAAGTATCATCAAGACTGGGTGAAAAAATGTTTGCTGAGATTTCAGGAAACTCGCAGTTTTTTGGAAGCCTGGCAACATCTTTCAATGAAAGTGATTCTCGTCAGTCTCTGCTTGGGGCTACTTCAATAGCACACAAACCATAGTGATAGAACTTGGAACTACATTATTGTGCCAAGTTTCAAAGTGCTAGCACAAACCGTGTTTGATTTAGATTTCCAACTATATGTGTCCATATTGGAGAAAACACAGTGAAACCTAAACATGAAAACGGTTCCTGCAAAGGAACGGTTTAACCTAGAAGATCGAAATTTGGTGAGCCAAGTGGGATTGGTGTACTGATCATTAAATGGAAGTATCATCAAGATTTTGTGAAAAAATGTTTGCTGAGATTTCAGGAAACTCGCAGTTTTTTGGAAGCTTGGCAACCCCTTTCAATGAAAGGGATTCTCGTCAGTCTCTGCTTGGGGCTACTTCAATCGCACACAAAGCATAGCGATAGAACGTGGAACTACATTATTGTGCCAAGTTTCAAAGACCTAGCACAAACCGTGTTTGATTTAGAGTTCCAACTACATGTATACATATCGGAGAAAACAGAGTGAAATCTAAACATGAAAACGGTTACTGCAAAGGAACGGTTTAACCTAGAAGAACGAAATTTGGTGAGCCAAGTGGGATTGGTGTACTGATCATTAAATGGAAGTTTCATCAAGATTTTGTGAAAAAATGTTTGCTGAGATTTCAGGAAACTCGCAGTTTTTTGGAAGCTTGGCAACCCCTTTCAATGAAAGGGATTCTCGTCAGTCTCTGCTTGGGGTACTTCAGTAGCACACAAACCATAGCGATAGAACTTGGAACTACTTTATTGTGCCAAGTTTCAAAGAGCTAGAACAAACAGTGTTTGATTTAGAGTTCCAACTACATGTATCCATATAGGAGAAAACAGAGTGAAACCTAAACATGAAAACGGGTATTGCAAAGGAACGGTTTAACCTAGAAGAACGAAATTTGGTGAGCCAAGTGGGATTGGTGTACTGATCATTAAATGGAAGTATCATCAAGATTGGGTGAAAAAATGTTTGCTGAGATTTCAGGAAACTCGCAGTTTTTTGGAAGCCTGGCAACATCTTTCAATGAAAGTGATTCTCGTCAGTCTCTGCTTGGGGCTACTTCAATAGCACACAAACCATAGTGATAGAACTTGGAACTACATTATTGTGCCAAGTTTCAAAGAGCTAGCACAAACCGTCTTTGATTTAGAGTTCCAACTACATGTATCCATATAGGAGAAAACAGAGTGAAACCTAAACATGAAAACGGTTACTGCAAAGGAACGGTTTAACGTAAAAGAATGAAATTGTTGAGCTAAGTGGGATTGGTGTACTGATCATTAAATGGAAGTATCATCAAGACTGGGTGAAAAAATGTTTGCTGAGATTTCAGGAAACTCGCAGTTTTTTGGAAGCCTGGCAACATCTTTCAATGAAAGTGATTCTCGTCAGTCTCTGCTTGGGGCTACTTCAATAGCACACAAACCATAGTGATAGAACTTGGAACTACATTATTGTGCCAAGTTTCAAAGAGCTAGCACAAACCGTGTTTGATTTAGAGTTCCAACTATATGTGTCCATATTGGAGAAAACACAGTGAAACCTAAACATGAAAACGGTTCCTGCAAAGGAACGGTTTAACCTAGAAGAACGAAATTTGGTGAGCCAAGTGGGATTGGTGTACTGATCATTAAATGGAAGTATCATCAAGATTTTGTGAAAAAATGTTTGCTGAGATTTCAGGAAACTCGCAGTTTTTTGGAAGCTTGGCAACCCCTTTCAATGAAAGGGATTCTCGTCAGTCCCTGCTTGGGGCTACTTCAATCGCACACAAAGCATAGCGATAGAACGTGGAACTACATTATTGTGCCAAGTTTCAAAGAGCTAGCACAAACCGTGTTTGATTTAGAGTTCCAACTACATGTATCCATATCGGAGAAAACAGAGTGAAACCTAAACATGAAAACGGGTATTGCAAAGGAACGGTTTAACCTAGAAGAACGAAATTTGGTGAGCCAAGTGGGATTGGTGTACTGATCATTAAATGGAAGTATCATCAAGATTGGGTGAAAAAATGTTTGCTGAGATTTCAGGAAACTCGCAGTTTTTTGGAAGCCTGGCAACCCCTTTCTATGAAAGGGATTCTTGTCAGTCTCTGCTTGGGGCTACTTCAATAGCACACAAACCATAGCGATAGAACTTGGAACTACATTACTGTGCCAAGTTTCAAAGAGCTAGCACAAACCGTGTTTGATTTAGAGTTCCAACTACATGTATGCATATAGGAGAAAACAGAGTGAAATCTAAACATGAAAACGGTTACTGCAAAGGAACGGTTTAACCTAGAAGAACGAAATTTGGTGAGCCAAGTGGGATTGGTGTACTGATCATTAAATGGAAGTTTCATCAAGATTTTGTGAAAAAATGTTTGCTGAGATTTCAGGAAACTCGCAGTTTTTTGGAAGCTTGGCAACCCCTTTCAATGAAAGGGATTCTCGTCAGTCTCTGCTTGGGGTACTTCAGTAGCACACAAACCATAGCGATAGAACTTGGAACTACTTTATTGTGCCAAGTTTCAAAGAGCTAGAACAAACAGTGTTTGATTTAGAGTTCCAACTACATGTATCCATATAGGAGAAAACAGAGTGAAACCTAAACATGAAAACGGGTATTGCAAAGGAACGGTTTAACCTAGAAGAACGAAATTTGGTGAGCCAAGTGGGATTGGTGTACTGATCATTAAATGGAAGTATCATCAAGACTGGGTGAAAAAATGTTTGCTGAGATTTCAGGAAACTCGCAGTTTTTTGGAAGCCTGGCAACCCCTTTCAATGAAAGTGATTCTCGTCAGTCTCTGCTTGGGGCTACTTCAATAGAACACAAACCATAGCGATAGAACTTGGAACTACATTATTGTGCAAAGTTTCAAAGAGCTAGCACAAACCGTGTTTGATTTAGAGTTCCAACTACATGTATACATATCGGAGAAAACAGAGTGAAATCTAAACATGAAAACGGTTACTGCAAAGGAACGGTTTAACCTAGAAGAACGAAATTTGGTGAGCCAAGTGGGATAGGTGTACTGATCATTAAATGGAAGTTTCATCAAGATTTTGTGAAAAAATGTTTGCTGAGATTTCAGGAAACTCGCAGTTTTTTGGAAGCTTGGCAACCCCTTTCAATGAAAGGGATTCTCGTCAGTCTCTGCTTGGGGTACTTCAGTAGCACACAAACCATAGCGATAGAACTTGGAACTACTTTATTGTGCCAAGTTTCAAAGAGCTAGAACAAACAGTGTTTGATTTAGAGTTCCAACTACATGTATCGATATAGGAGAAAACAGAGTGAAACCTAAACATGAAAACGGGTATTGCAAAGGAACGGTTTAACCTAGAAGAACGAAATTTGGTGAGCCAAGTGGGATTGGTGTACTGATCATTAAATGGAAGTATCATCAAGACTGGGTGAAAAAATGTTTCCTGAGATTTCAGGAAACTTGCAGTTTTTTGGAAGCCTGGCAACCCCTTTCAATGAAAGTGATTCTCGTCAGTCTCTGCTTGGGGCTACTTCAATAGCACACAAACCATAGCGATAGAACTTGGAACTACATTATTGTGCCAAGTTTCAAAGAGCTAGCACAAACCGTGTTTGATTTAGAGTTCCAACTACATGTATCCATATAGGAGAAAACAGAGTGAAACCTAAACATGAAAACGGTTACTGCAAAGGAACGGTTTAACCTAGAAGAAAGAAATTTGGTGAGCCAAGTGGGATTGGTGTACTGATCATTAAATGGAAGTATCATCAAGATTGGGTGAAAAAATGTTTGCTGAGATTTCAGGAAACTCGTAGTTTTTCGGAAGCTTGGCAACCCCTTTCAATGAAAGGGATTCTCGTCAGTCTCTGCTTGGGGCTACTTCAATAGCACACAAACCATAGCGATAGAACTTGGAACTACATTATTGTGCCAAGTTTCAAAGAGCTAGCACAAACCGTCTTTGATTTAGAGTTCCAACTACATGTATCCATATAGGAGAAAACAGAGTGAAACCTAAACATGAAAACGGTTACTGCAAAGGAACGGTTTAACGTAAAAGAATGAAATTGTTGAGCTAAGTGGGATTGGTGTACTGATCATTAAATGGAAGTATCATCAAGACTGGGTGAAAAAATGTTTGCTGAGATTTCAGGAAACTCGCAGTTTTTTGGAAGCCTGGCAACATCTTTCAATGAAAGTGATTCTCGTCAGTCTCTGCTTGGGGCTACTTCAATAGCACACAAACCATAGTGATAGAACTTGGAACTACATTATTGTGCCAAGTTTCAAAGTGCTAGCACAAACCGTGTTTGATTTAGATTTCCAACTATATGTGTCCATATTGGAGAAAACACAGTGAAACCTAAACATGAAAACGGTTCCTGCAAAGGAACGTTTAACCTAGAAGAACGAAATTTGGTGAGCCAAGTGGGATTGGTGTACTGATCATTAAATGGAAGTATCATCAAGATTTTGTGAAAAAATGTTTGCTGAGATTTCAGGAAACTCGCAGTTTTTTGGAAGCTTGGCAACCCCTTTCAATGAAAGGGATTCTCGTCAGTCTCTGCGTGGGGCTACTTCAATCGCACACAAAGCATAGCGATAGAACGTGGAACTACATTATTGTGCCAAGTTTCAAAGACCTAGCACAAACCGTGTTTGATTTAGAGTTCCAACTACATGTATCCATATCGGAGAAAACAGAGTGAAATCTAAACATGAAAACGGTTACTGCAAAGGAAGGTTTAACCTAGAAGAACGAAATTTGGTGAGCCAAGTGGGATTGGTGTACTGATCATTAAATGGAAGTTTCATCAAGATTTTGTGAAAAAATGTTTGCTGAGATTTCAGGAAACTCGCAGTTTTTTGGAAGCTTGGCAACCCCTTTCAATGAAAGGGATTCTCGTCAGTCTCTGCTTGGGGTACTTCAGTAGCACACAAACCATAGCGATAGAACTTGGAACTACTTTATTGTGCCAAGTTTCAAAGAGCTAGAACAAACAGTGTTTGATTTAGAGTTCCAACTACATGTATCCATATAGGAGAAAACAGAGTGAAACCTAAACATGAAAACGGGTATTGAAAAGGAACGGTTTAACCTAGAAGAACGAAATTTGGTGAGCCAAGTGGGATTGGTGTACTGATCATTAAATGGAAGTATCATGAAGACTGGGTGAAAAAATGTTTCCTGAGATTTCAGGAAACTCGCAGTTTTTTGGAAGCCTGGCAACCCCTTTCAATGAAAGTGATTCTCGTCAGTCTCTGCTTGGGGCTACTTCAATAGCACACAAACCATAGCGATAGAACTTGGAACTACATTATTGTGCCAAGTTTCAAAGAGCTAGCACAAACCGTGTTTGATTTAGAGTTCCAACTACATGTATCCATATAGGAGAAAACAGAGTGAAACCTAAACATGAAAACGGTTACTGCAAAGGAACGGTTTAACCTAGAAGAAAGAAATTTGGTGAGCCAAGTGGGATTGGTGTACTGATCATTAAATGGAAGAATCATCAAGATTGGGTGAAAAAATGTTTGCTGAGATTTCAGGAAACTCGTAGTTTTTCGGAAGCTTGGCAACCCCTTTCAATGAAAGGGATTCTCGTCAGTCTCTGCTTGGGGCTACTTCAATAGCACACAAACCATAGCGATAGAACTTGGAACTACATTATTGTGCCAAGTTTCAAAGAGCTAGCACAAACCGTCTTTGATTTAGAGTTCCAACTACATGTATCCATATAGGAGAAAACAGAGTGAAACCTAAACATGAAAACGGTTACTGCAAAGGAACGGTTTAACGTAAAAGAATGAAATTGTTGAGCTCAGTGGGATTGGTGTACTGATCATTAAATGGAAGTATCATCAAGACTGGGTGAAAAAATGTTTGCTGAGATTTCAGGAAACTCGCAGTTTTTTGGAAGCCTGGCAACATCTTTCAATGAAAGTGATTCTCGTCAGTCTCTGCTTGGGGCTACTTCAATAGCACACAAACCATAGTGATAGAACTTGGAACTACATTATTGTGCCAAGTTTCAAAGAGCTAGCACAAACCGTGTTTGATTTAGAGTTCCAACTATATGTGTCCATATTGGAGAAAACACAGTGAAACCTAAACATGAAAACGGTTCCTGCAAAGGAACGGTTTAACCTAGAAGAACGAAATTTGGTGAGCCAAGTGGGAGTGGTGTACTGATCATTAAATGGAAGTATCATCAAGATTTTGTGAAAAAATGTTTGCTGAGATTTCAGGAAACTCGCAGGTTTTTTTAAGCTTGGCAACCCCTTTCAATGAAAGGGATTCTCGTCAGTCTCTGCTTGGGGCTACTTCAATCGCACACAAAGCATAGCGATAGAACGTGGAACTACATTATTGTGCCAAGTTTCAAAGACCTAGCACAAACCGTGTTTGATTTAGAGTTCCAACTACATGTATCCATATCGGAGAAAACAGAGTGAAACCTAAACATGAAAACGGGTATTGCAAAGGAACGGTTTAACCTAGAAGAACGAAATTTGGTGAGCCAAGTGGGATTGGTGTACTGATCATTAAATGGAAGTATCATCAAGATTGGGTGAAAAAATGTTTGCTGAGATTTCAGGAAACTCGCAGTTTTTTGGAAGCCTGGCAACCCCTTTCTATGAAAGGGATTCTTGTCAGTCTCTGCTTGGGGCTACTTCAATAGCACACAAACCATAGCGATAGAACTTGGAACTACATTACTGTGCCAAGTTTCAAAGAGCTAGCACAAACCGTCTTTGATTTAGAGTTCCAACTACATGTATGCATATAGGAGAAAACAGAGTGAAATCTAAATATGAAAACGGTTACGGCAAAGGAACGTTTTAACCTAGATGAACGAAATTTGGTGAGCCAAGTGGGATTGGTGTACTGATCATTAAATGGAAGTTTCATCAAGATTTTGTGAAAAAATGTTTGCTGAGATTTCAGGAAACTCGCAGTTTTTTGGAAGCTTGGCAACCCCTT
Source organism: Urocitellus parryii (assembly GCF_045843805.1). Taxonomy (NCBI): domain Eukaryota; kingdom Metazoa; phylum Chordata; class Mammalia; order Rodentia; family Sciuridae; genus Urocitellus; species Urocitellus parryii. Next base: position 25,312 of record NW_027552246.1, read on the forward strand.
TCAATGAAAGGGATTCTCGTCAGTCTCTGCTTGGGGTACTTCAGTAGCACACAAACCATAGCGATAGAACTTGGAACTACTTTATTGTGCCAAGTTTCAAAGAGCTAGAACAAACAGTGTTTGATTTAGAGTTCCAACTACATGTATCCATATAGGAGAAAACAGAGTGAAACCTAAACATGAAAACGGGTATTGAAAAGGAACGGTTTAACCTAGAAGAACGAAATTTGGTGAGCCAAGTGGGATTGGTGTACTGATCATTAAATGGAAGTATCATCAAGACTGGGTGAAAAAATGTTTCCTGAGATTTCAGGAAACTCGCAGTTTTTTGGAAGCCTGGCAACCCCTTTCAATGAAAGTGATTCTCGTCAGTCTCTGCTTGGGGCTACTTCAATAGAACACAAACCATAGCGATAGAACTTGGAACTACATTATTGTGCAAAGTTTCAAAGAGCTAGCACAAACCGTGTTTGATTTAGAGTTCCAACTACATGTATCCATATAGGAGAAAACAGAGTGAAACCTAAACATGAAAACGGTTACTGCAAAGGAACGGTTTAACCTAGAAGAACGAAATTTAGTGAGCCAAGTGAGATTCGTGTACTGATCACTACCTGCAAGTATCATCAAGACTGGGTGAAAAAATGTTTGCTGAGATTTCAGGAAACTCGCAGTTTTTTGGAAGCTTGGCAACCCCTTTCAATGAAAGTGATTCTCGTCAGTCTCTGCTTGGGGCTACTTCAATAGCACACAAACCATAGTGATAGAACTTGGAACTACATTATTGTGCCAAGTTTCAAAGAGCTACCACAAACCGTGTTTGATTTAGAGTTCCAACTACATGTATCCATATAGGAGAAAACACAGTGAAACCTAAACATGAAAACGGTTATTGCAAAGGAACGGTTTAACCTACAAGAATGAAATTTGGTGAGCCAAGTGGGATTGGTGTACTGATCATTAAATGGAAAAATCATCAAGATTGGGTGAAGAAATGTTTGCTGAGATTTCAGGAAACTCGCAGTTTTTTGGAAGCCTGGCAACCCCATTCAATGAAAGTGATTCTTGTCAGTCTCTGCTTGGGGCTACTTCAATAGCACACAAACCATAGTGATAGAACTTGGAACTACATTATTGTGCCAAGTTTCAAAGAGCTAGCACAAACCGTGTTTGATTTAGAGTTCCAACTATATGTATCCATATAGGAGAAAACAGTGTGAAATCTAAACCGGAAAACGGTTACTGCAAAGGAACGGTTTAACCTAGAAGAATGAAATTTGGTGAGCTAAGTGGGATTGGTGTACTGATCATTAAATGGAAGCATCATCAAGATTTTGTGAAAAAATGTTTGCTGAGATTTCAGGAAACTCGCAGTTTTTTGGATGCTTGGAAACCCCTATCAATGAAAGGGATTCTCGTCAGTCTCTGCTTGGGGCTACTTCAATAGCACACAAACCATAGCAGTAGAACGTGGAACAACATTATTGTGCCAAGTTTCAAAGAGCTAGCACAAACCGTGTTTGATTTAGAGATCCAACTACATGTAATCATATAGTAGAAAACAGAGTGAAACCTAAACATGAACACGGGTATTGCAAAGGAACGGTTTAACCTAGAAGAACGAAATTTGGTGAGCCAAGTGGGATTGGTGTACTGATCATTAAAAGGAAGTATCATCAAGATTTTGTGAAAAAATGTTTGCTGAGATTTCAGGAAACTCGCATTTTTCTGGAAGCCTGGCAACCCCTTTCAATGAAAGTGATTCTCGTCAGTCTCTGCTTGGTGCTACTTCAATAGCACACAAACCATAGCGATAGAACATGGAACTACATTATTGTGCCAAGTTTCAAAGAGCTAGCACAAACCGTGTTTGATTTATAGTTCCAACAACATGTATCCATATAGAAGAAAACACAGTGAAACCTAAACATGAAAACGGTTACTGCAAAGGAACGGTTTAACCTAGAAGAACGAAATTTGGTGAGCCAAGTGGGATTAGTGTACTGATCACTAAATGGAAGTATCATCAAGATTTTGTGAAAAAATGTTTGCTGAGATTTCAGGAAACTCGTAGTTTTTTGGAAGCTTGGAAACCCCTTTTAATGAAAGGGATTCTTGTCAGTCTCTGCTTGGGGCTACTTCAATAACACACAAACCATCGTGATAGAACTTGGAACTACATTATTGTGCCAAGTTTCAAAGAGCTATCACAAACCGTGTTTGATTTAGAATTCCAACTACATGTATCCATATAGGAGAAAACAGAGTGAAACCTAAACAAGAAAACGGTTACTGCAAAGGGACGGTTTAACCTAGAAGAACGAAATTTGGTGAGCCAAGTGGGATTGGTGTACTGATCATTAAATGGAAGTATCATCAAGACTGAGTGAAAAAATGTTTGCTGAGATTTCAGGAAACTCGCAGTTTTTTGGAAGCCTGGCAACCCCTTTCAATGAAAATGATTCTCGTCAGTCTCTGCTTGGGGCTACTACAATAGCACACAAACCATAGCGATAGAACTTGGAACTACATTATTGTGCCAAGTTTCAAAGAGCTAGCACAAACCGTGTTTGATTTAGAGTTCCAACTACATGTATCCATATAGGAGAAAACAGAGTGAAACCTAAACATGAAAACGGTTACTGCAACGGAACGGTTTAAGCTAGAAGAAAGAAATTTGGTGAGCCAAGTGGGATTGGTGTACTGATCATTAAATGGAAGTATCATCAAGATTGGGTGAAAAAATATTTGCTGAGATTTCAGGAAACTCGTAGTTTTTTGGAAGCTTGGCAACCCCTTTCAATGAAAGGGATTCTCGTCAGTCTCTGCTTGGGGCTACTTCAATAGCACACAAACCATAGCGATAGAACTTGGAACTACATTATTGTGCCAAGTTTCAAAGAGCTAGCACAATCCGTGTTTGATTTAGAGTTCCAAATACATGTATCCATATAGATGAAAACACAGTGAAACCTAAACATGAAAACGGTTATTGCAAAGGAACGGTTTAACCTAGAAGAACAAAATTTGGTGAGCCAAGTGGGATTGGTGTACTGATCACTACCTGCAAGTATCATCAAGATTGGGTGAAAAAATGTTTGCTGAGATTTCAGGAAACTCGCAGTTTTTTGGAAGCCTGGCAACCCGTTTCTATGAAAGGGATTCTTGTCAGTCTCTGCTTGGGGCTACTACAATAGCACACAAACCATAGCGATAGAACTTGGAACTACATTACTGTGCCAAGTTTCAAAGAGCTAGCACAAACCGTGTTTGATTTAGAGTTCCAACTACATGTATGCATATAGGAGAAAACAGAGTGAAATCTAAACATGAAAACGGTTACTGCAAAGGAACGGTTTAACCTAGAAGAACGAAATTTGGTGAGCCAAGTGGGATTGGTGTACTGATCATTAAATGGAAGTATCATCAAGATTTTGTGAAAAATGTTTGTGAGATTTCAGGAAACTCGCAGTTTTTTGGAAGCTTGGCAACCCCTTTCAATGAAAAGGATTCTCGTCAGTCTCTGCTTGGGGTACTTCAGTAGCACACAAACCATAGCGATAGAACTTGGAACTACTTTATTGTGCCAAGTTTCAAAGAGCTAGCACAAACCGTGTTTGATTTAGAGTTCCAACTACATGTATCCATATAGGAGAAAACAGAGTGAAACCTAAACATGAAAACGGTTACTGCAAAGGAACGGTTTAACGTAAAAGAATGAAATTGTTGAGCTAAGTGGGATTGGTGTACTGATCATTAAATGGAAGTATCATCAAGACTGGGTGAAAAAATGTTTGCTGAGATTTCAGGAAACTCGCAGTTTTTTGGAAGCCTGGCAACATCTTTCAATGAAAGTGATTCTCGTCAGTCTCTGCTTGGGGCTACATCAATAGCACACAAACCATAGTGATAGAACTTGGAACTACATTATTGTGCCAAGTTTCAAAGTGCTAGCACAAACCGTGTTTGATTTAGATTTCCAACTATATGTGTCCATATTGGAGAAAACACAGTGAAACCTAAACATGAAAACGGTTCCTGCAAAGGAACGGTTTAACCTAGAAGAACGAAATTTGGTGAGCCAAGTGGGATTGGTGTACTGATCATTAAATGGAAGTATCATCAAGATTTTGTGAAAAAATGTTTGCTGAGATTTCAGGAAACTCGCAGTTTTTTGGAAGCTTGGCAACCCCTTTCAATGAAAGGGATTCTCGTCAGTCTCTGCTTGGGGCTACTTCAATCGCACAAAAAGCATAGCGATAGAACGTGGAACTACATTATTGTGCCAAGTTTCAAAGACCTAGCACAAACCGTGTTTGATTTAGAGTTCCAACTACATGTATACATATCGGAGAAAACAGAGTGAAATCTAAACATGAAAACGGTTACTGCAAAGGAACGGTTTAACCTAGAAGAACGAAATTTGGTGAGCCAAGTGGGATTGGTGTACTGATCATTAAATGGAAGTTTCATCAAGATTTTGTGAAAAAATATTTGCTGAGATTTCAGGAAACTCACAGTTTTTTGGAAGCTTGGCAACCCCTTTCAATGAAAGGGATTCTCGTCAGTCTCTGCTTGGGGTACTTCAGTAGCACACAAACCATAGCGATAGAACTTGGAACTACTTTATTGTGCCAAGTTTCAAAGAGCTAGAACAAACAGTGTTTGATTTAGAGTTCCAACTACATATATCCATATAGGAGAAAACAGAGTGAAACCTAAACATGAAAACGGGTATTGCAAAGGAACGGTTTAACCTAGAAGAACGAAATTTGGTGAGCCAAGTGGGATTGGTGTACTGATCATTAAATGGAAGTATCATCAAGATTGGGTGAAAAAATGTTTGCTGAGATTTCAGGAACTCGCAGTTTTTTGGAAGCCTGGCAACATCTTTCAATGAAAGTGATTCTCGTCAGTCTCTGCTTGGGGCTACTTCAGTAGCACACAAATAATAGTGATAGAACTTGGAACTACATTATTGTGCCAAGTTTCAAAGAGCTAGCACAAACCGTCTTTGATTTAGAGTTCCAACTACATGTATCCATATAGGAGAAAACAGAGTGAAACCTAAACATGAAAACGGTTACTGCAAAGGAACGGTTTAACGTAAAAGAATGAAATTGTTGAGCTAAGTGGGATTGGTGTACTGATCATTAAATGGAAGTATCATCAAGACTGGGTGAAAAAATGTTTGCTGAGATTTCAGGAAACTCGCAGTTTTTTGGAAGCCTGGCAACATCTTTCAATGAAAGTGATTCTCGTCAGTCTCTGCTTGGGGCTACTTCAATAGCACACAAACCATAGTGATAGAACTTGGAACTACATTATTGTGCCAAGTTTCAAAGTGCTAGCACAAACCGTGTTTGATTTAGATTTCCAACTATATGTGTCCATATTGGAGAAAACACAGTGAAACCTAAACATGAAAACGGTTCCTGCAAAGGAACGGTTTAACCTAGAAGAACGAAATTTGGTGAGCCAAGTGGGATTGGTGTACTGATCATTAAATGGAAGTATCATCATGATTTTGTGAAAAAATGTTTGCTGAGATTTCAGGAAACTCGCAGTTTTTTGGAAGCTTGGCAACCCCTTTCAATGAAAGGGATTCTCGTCAGTCTCTGCTTGGGGCTACTTCAATCGCACACAAAGCATAGCGATAGAACGTGGAACTACATTATTGTGCCAAGTTTCAAAGACCTAGCACAAACCGTGTTTGATTTAGAGTTCCAACTACATGTATACATATCGGAGAAAACAGAGTGAAATCTAAACATGAAAACGGTTACTGCAAAGGAACGGTTTAACCTAGAAGAACGAAATTTGGTGAGCCAAGTGGGATTGGTGTACTGATCATTAAATGGAAGTATCATCAAGACTGGGTGAAAAAATGTTTGCTGAGGTTTCAGGAAACTCGCAGTTTTTTGGAAGCCTGGCAACCCCTTTCAATGAAAGTGATTCTCGTCAGTCTCTGCTTGGGGCTACTTCAATAGCACACAAACCATAGCGATAGAACTTGGAACTACATTATTGTGCAAAGTTTCAAAGAGCTAGCACAAACCGTGTTTGATTTAGAGTTCCAAATACATGTATCCATATAGGAGAAAACAGAGTGAAACCTAAACATGAAAACGGTTACTGCAAAGGAACGGTTTAACCTAGAAGAAAGAAATTTGGTGAGCCAAGTGGGATTGGTGTACTGATCATTAAATGGAAGTATCATCAAGATTGGGTGAAAAAATGTTTGCTGAGATTTCAGGAAACTCGTAGTTTTTCGGAAGCTTGGCAACCCCTTTCAATGAAAGGGATTCTCGTCAGTCTCTGCTTGGGGCTACTTCAATAGCACACAAACCATAGCGATAGAACTTGGAACTACATTATTGTGCCAAGTTTCAAAGAGCTAGCACAAACCGTCTTTGATTTAGAGTTCCAACTACATGTATCCATATAGGAGAAAACAGAGTGAAACCTAAACATGAAAACGGTTACTGCAAAGGAACGGTTTAACGTAAAAGAATGAAATTGTTGAGCTAAGTGGGATTGGTGTACTGATCATTAAATGGAAGTATCATCAAGACTGGGTGAAAAAATGTTTGCTGAGATTTCAGGAAACTCGCAGTTTTTTGGAAGCCTGGCAACATCTTTCAATGAAAGTGATTCTCGTCAGTCTCTGCTTGGGGCTACTTCAATAGCACACAAACCATAGTGATAGAACTTGGAACTACATTATTGTGCCAAGTTTCAAAGTGCTAGCACAAACCGTGTTTGATTTAGATTTCCAACTATATGTGTCCATATTGGAGAAAACACAGTGAAACCTAAACATGAAAACGGTTCCTGCAAAGGAACGGTTTAACCTAGAAGAACGAAATTTGGTGAGCCAAGTGGGATTGGTGTACTGATCATTAAATGGAAGTATCATCAAGATTTTGTGAAAAAATGTTTGCTGAGATTTCAGGAAACTCGCAGTTTTTTGGAAGCTTGGCAACCCCTTTCAATGAAAGGGATTCTCGTCAGTCTCTGCTTGGGGCTACTTCAGTCGCACACAAAGCATAGCGATAGAACGTGGAACTACATTATTGTGCCAAGTTTCAAAGACCTAGCACAAACCGTGTTTGATTTAGAGTTCCAACTACATGTATCCATATCGGAGAAAACAGAGTGAAATCTAAACATGAAAACGGTTACTGCAAAGGAACGGTTTAACCTAGAAGAACGAAATTTGGTGAGCCAAGTGGGATTGGTGTACTGATCATTAAATTGAAGTTTCATCAAGATTTTGTGAAAAAATGTTTGCTGAGATTTCAGGAAACTCGCAGTTTTTTGGAAGCTTGGCAACCCCTTTCAATGAAAGGGATTCTCGTCAGTCTCTGCTTGGGGTACTTCAGTAGCACACAAACCATAGCGATAGAACTTGGAACTACTTTATTGTGCCAAGTTTCAAAGAGCTAGAACAAACAGTGTTTGATTTAGAGTTCCAACTACATGTATACATATCGGAGAAAACAGAGTGAAATCTAAACATGAAAACGGTTACTGCAAAGGAACGGTTTAACCTAGAAGAACGAAATTTGGTGAGCCAAGTGGGATTGGTGTACTGATCATTAAATGGAAGTATCATCAAGACTGGGTGAAAAAATGTTTCCTGAGATTTCAGGAAACTCGCAGTTTTTTGGAAGCCTGGCAACCCCTTTCAATGAAAGTGATTCTCGTCAGTCTCTGCTTGGGGCTACTTCAATAGCACACAAACCATAGCGATAGAACTTGGAACTACATTATTGTGCAAAGTTTCAAAGAGCTAGCACAAACCGTGTTTGATTTAGAGTTCCAACTACATGTATCCATATAGGAGAAAACAGAGTGAAACCTAAACATGAAAACGGTTACTGCAAAGGAACGGTTTAACCTAGAAGAACGAAATTTGGTGAGCCAAGTGGGATTGGTGTACTGATAATTAAATGGAAGTATCATCAAGATTTTGTGAAAAAATGTTTGCTGAGATTTCAGGAAACTCGCAGGTTTTTGGAAGCTTGGCAACCCCTTTCAATGAAAGGGATTCTCGTCAGTCTCTGCTTGGGGCTACTTCAATCGCACACAAAGCATAGCGATAGAACGTGGAACTACATTATTGTGCCAAGTTTCAAAGACCTAGCACAAACCGTGTTTGATTTAGAGTTCCAACTACATGTATCCATATAGGAGAAAACAGAGTGAAACCTAAACATGAAAACGGTTTCTGGAAAGGAACGGTTTAACCTAGAAGAACGAAATTTGGTGAGCCAAGTGGGATTGGTGTACTGATCATTAAATGGAAGTATCATCAAGACTGGGTGAAAAAATGTTTGCTGAGATTTCAGGAAACTCGCAGTTTTTTGGAAGCCTGGCAACCCCTTTCTATGAAAGGGATTCTCGTCAGTCTCTGCTTGGGGCTACTTCAATAGCACACAAACCATAGCGATAGAACTTGGAACTACATTACTGTGCCAAGTTTCAAAGAGCTAGCACAAACCGTGTTTGATTTAGAGTTCCAACTACATGTATGCATATAGGAGAAAACAGAGTGAAATCTAAACATGAAAACGGTTACTGCAAAGGAACGGTTTAACCTAGAAGAACGAAATTTGGTGAGCCAAGTGGATTGGTGTACTGATCATTAAATGGAAGTTTCATCAAGATTTTGTGAAAAAATGTTTGCTGAGATTTCAGGAAACTCGCAGTTTTTTGGAAGCTTGGCAACCCCTTTCAATGAAAGGGATTCTCGTCAGTCTCTGCTTGGGGTACTTCAGTAGCACACAAACCATAGCGATAGAACTTGGAACTACTTTATTGTGCCAAGTTTCAAAGAGCTAGAACAAACAGTGTTTGATTTAGAGTTCCAACTACATGTATCCATATCGGAGAAAACAGAGTGAAACCTAAACATGAAAACGGGTATTGCAAAGGAACGGTTTAACCTAGAAGAACGAAATTTGGTGAGCCAAGTGGGATTGGTGTACTGATCATTAAATGGAAGTATCATCAAGATTTTGTGAAAAAATGTTTGCTGAGATTTCAGGAAACTCGCAGTTTTTTGGAAGCTTGGCAACCCCTTTCAATGAAAGGGATTCTCGTCAGTCCCTGCTTGGGGCTACTTCAATCGCACACAAAGCATAGCGATAGAACGTGGAACTACGTTATTGTGCCAAGTTTCAAAGAGCTAGCACAAACCGTGTTTGATTTAGAGTTCCAACTACATGTATCCATATCGGAGAAAACAGAGTGAAACCTAAACATGAAAACGGGTATTGCAAAGGAACGGTTTAACCTAGAAGAACGAAATTTGGTGAGCCAAGTGGGATTGGTGTACTGATCATTAAATGGAAGTATCATCAAGATTGGGTGAAAAAATGTTTGCTGAGATTTCAGGAAACTCGCAGTTTTTTGGAAGCCTGGCAACCCCTTTCTATGAAAGGGATTCTTGTCAGTCTCTGCTTGGGGCTACTTCAATAGCACACAAACCATAGCGATAGAACTTGGAACTACATTACTGTGCCAAGTTTCAAAGAGCTAGCACAAACCGTGTTTGATTTAGAGTTCCAACTACATGTATGCATATAGGAGAAAACAGAGTGAAATCTAAACATGAAAACGGTTACTGCAAAGGAACGGTTTAACCTAGAAGAACGAAATTTGGTGAGCCAAGTGGGATTGGTGTACTGATCATTAAATGGAAGTTTCATCAAGATTTTGTGAAAAAATGTTTGCTGAGATTTCAGGAAACTCGCAGTTTTTTGGAAGCTTGGCAACCCCTTTCAATGAAAGGGATTCTCGTCAGTCTCTGCTTGGGGTACTTCAGTAGCACACAAACCATAGCGATAGAACTTGGAACTACTTTATTGTGCCAAGTTTCAAAGAGCTAGAACAAACAGTGTTTGATTTA